>NC_084980.1:23252829-23558992 GCF_963691925.1 Scomber scombrus
GACCAACACACACACACATGCACGCACACATTAGTGGAAAATTCCCAGCTCGTCCTGCAGCTGAACAGTAGCCGGCAGAGAGGAGACAGCAGCCGGACGTGCTCAACAACAACAGGAAAACAGTTGCTCTGTTTTTTTTGACAAACACAAGGAGGGACAATGTGCAGACGCTCACAAACCTGACATCAATCAGCTGAGACCAGAATAAAACTTCCCGCCATTTTACGAATTCACATGTCAAAATCATTTAAATATAATAAAAAAAAAAAATCTTGGCTTTCAGATGGTCAAACAATCTCACGACAATGTCCCTTATCTGCAGTCTATTCCAACTGTTCTGTTTTTTTTTTTTAATTATTTAACATGATCCTTATCAGCAGATCCTGTTTGTCCAGTAAAAGCTATTCTTCATGCATAAAGAAAACATGGATGACAAGTGCTTAAAAAAAAGGAAATGTGAACTTTATTCCATGACAACAGGAAAAACTCCACCTGCAGAAGAAGATCATGTGATAGGATTCAAAAGCTTCATACCAGTTACTAAATTGAGCTTGTGGTGAGATTATTTTCTTAAATAAAATTACAAATAAACATATTTTCTTTCTTACATCTAGCTTTACAGATCATTTTGGATTTCTGTTTTGTAATCTGGTGAAAGAATCCTTTAAAATTATATTACAATGACACATTTAAATTGATGCTTTATTACTGTTTTAGCATTGTGATAGAACATTTAGCCATCACCAGTGTCTATTTCAGAAAGAAAAAAAATCAATGACGTTTTACCTTTTCTGAAAGCAAATGGCAAGGTGACCCTGACTCTACTCTATGAATCATAATCGGATCATTATATCGGAGATCAAAGCTCAAATATAAATCATCAAAAAATCTTTTTCAAAAAGAAAAAATCCCATCAGGAAAATGTTCAGGACAAACCTTCCTTCTATAAGCTGATGCGTCACTGACCTACTTCTAAAGATTTATTACACTGACAATCATATTCCTGTCATTCATCATTCATAGCTTCACTTTGCACTTGATATTAAAGTCGATACAAGCAGATTTAAAGTTTTGATATCGGGAAAAAGTAGGGCCATACTTTGTACTTCAGAGAACAGACAGCTCCCAGTACAGTGAGAGGAGCTCCAGAGTGAATTGGGCCTCTAGTCCTGTTCATATTATAGCCATACACCTCGTTTGAGTACAAAAGACCGCTTGCCTATCCATTCTTCATTGTACTTTTCAACATAAGCACACCTGGGGATTGTTATTTCTGGAACCTGTGATTCTGTGAATGGTTATTGCTCTCAGGGGTACAAACAAAAAAAACAGAAGAGGGATCTTAGGTAAACCGCACGTCCCCTTTTTTTATCTGATTTATCTCTTGTCCCCATTGGTGGAAATTGAAGTGGTCACAGGAGACTGGCTGTTTGGCGGCTACTCAAGTGGACTCAAGGGGGAAGAGCAAATACAAATGTAGGACACGGGAGCAAGGTTCCTTCCTTGACAGGCAGTGTTTATGTGGGTCTATCCTGCTAGGATCCTTCTACAGCTGGGACTCACTGTTCCTCATGTCGAATTCTGGGTCTTTGAGATTATCTGGCTCCCAGCTTAAAGGTCAGCGTACCCGTGGTTCAGCTCAGACTGTTTGGATAACCTTGGACAACATGTGATCCTTGGACACAACAGCAGACACATTTTTAACTATTTTCCTCTGAAAAGGTTATTTTAGGGTGCATCATGCATGTGAGAAAAACATCTGTTTTCCCAGCTGTGTGATGCACAAAGGGTAATAAAAGGTTCATTGTAATTTTAAACTATTTTGGCCATCTTTTTCTATCTGTTATAACACTGCACGCACCAGATTAATTGTTCAAATCTGGAAACGTGACAACATCTCTGCAATAAAGTCCAACAGGCCAAGAAACAAGCTGTCAGACGGTCAGACAGGTTCCAGCAAACAGTTGAGACAGATTATCTAAACCACTTTATTTCGGAGATAAAACTGAAAGCGAGCGCACCCATAATGTCTGTGATAATCCCTCACTGCACAGCTACAGCAGGTATGTGGCAGGTTAAAGTTTATCTTGAAAGTCAATCTATAAACTGTAATGGATGTTTACAATGGCTCAGGGAGTAATCTTAGTGAGGGTGCAGCAGGTGCAGCAGCCCTTAAATATCAGATTATCTCGAGCAGCTCAGGGTTTTATAATGATATCCTAAAAACATGTTGTATAGAGTTTTATAATATTTTGTCTGTGTGATTACTATTAGATGTCTTAACATACTTTTAAAATCACTTTTAGACCCATTTAACATCACATGACACTGTCTAGATGTGATTTATAATGTATGGACCCCATTGTGTACTATTATGCTGATATATATTGTGAGTTGTATGTGTTAAGTCGAGCATTTCTTTTGTCTTTTTAGGCAGAGGGGTTGTTTGTTTTCACATCCTACTGAAAACCGCAGCTCTGGAAATAGCTTTACACTTTATCTTTGGTGCCTCCTCCAAATACCTGCCTGTTTGTTTACAACCTGTCTGATCTTTGTATTTCGTGCTTTGTCAGAAATTCTTTAAGCAATGTTTTCAGGATGTCAATGCCAAAATAATACAAATAAGAACCAATTTTGTATGACACCAGATTTCCCTATTAAACCTTTAGTCTATTCAATGTATTATCATCCCTTTGCCTCCCCTGTTCAGTCTTCCAGCCTCCTGAAATATGTCAAATGTACTGATTGTTTTTTTCCATCAGGTGTAGCAAGGTGTTACGTGAAATTGATCCAAAAGCTACAGAACAAAACCAGAGAATCTTGTGTGAAACTTGGCTATACAACAACTGAATTCAAATTGGTTGTTTTCCATGAGGTAATTCATCACATTCAAGTGAAGTGCTTGGAAAACAGCAGAGCATGTTGCAGTTCTGCTTCTGTTTTAGCTCAGGTGTTTAGCGGAGGCCGCTGCCCAAAAAGAAAACGTGTTAGAGGACATTTCAGAAAGTCAGCTGGTGGGCAGACGCTTGCTGTGTCTGGTGTAAAACATGAAAAAAAAAACACAATTACAATCACACACCTGTTTTGAAGACTTCATAGCGAACAGAGAATCCCGCCCCGTGGGTCTCATAGTCGGAGACGAACTTAATGAGGAGCTGGGTGCCGGTGGAGATGATCGGGGATGGCGCGATCTTCCCGCAAAACTTCCCCACCATGGGCGAATCCTCATCGCCGCCGTTGTAAACCTCCACATAGTCATACCTGAGAAGACAGAGGAAATGCAGGTTTAGGCTCACGTTGTTGCAAAAATGATTCAATGAAAAAAAAAAAAGTTGTGCGTTTTTTGCTTGATTGCACACAGCTGCTGAACATATGTATGAGTAATTGTCGTGTCTGATCCTTGCTTATCCTTCTGAAAGCTATTGAAGGCAATTAAAAGTTGTCAGAGGGAGTGCTACACAGCGTGTGGCTCTGGGGGAGCCTTTTCATGGAAATTACTCAAATGACAGCACTAAAGTAATCTCAGTTTGGGGCTTGAGATTTAAAATTCTTAACAGAAAGCGTGCATTAAAAACTGGTGATGGAGTTTAAAAGACATGAACTTTTAACAGGCAGTGACGGTCTGATCTCTATGGATGGGAGGATTTGGCATTTTTGGAGTTTGTCCCATACTAGGGACTTAAAACTCAGCATATCTCTGCCTCCGCTGCTCGGATTTTGACCATTACGTTTTTAATCTCACCATAATGCTAAACCACTGTGTACTTTGAGTTATTGGTGTAAAGAGGAAACACTGTCTTGGCTGCATGTGAGGTCTCACTGTAACCACACTGACCTCATGACATGCACTTTCAACCTTTACTGCTGCACACTTTCGCACATTTCACTGCTGGTGAAGCTTAGGAGGACACACCCACACTGTAAAACCCCAACAAAAGGATGTCATATCTGCTTTTCTCAAACATATTTTGATGACACTAACTGCTTTCCCCATTGAAGCTGAATTTGAGGCGTTACCGCAAATACCCCAAAAATAAATTAGGTCAGCCAATTGGCTTTGTTTGCAGGGTTTTGTCTTCTCGTCCTTATAGCTTGATGCCGGTTCAGCCAGGCTGCTAAATCATAACAGCTGTCTCAAGTGAATGATGGGAGATTTCCACGTTGCAGCAGTAAATTTCACCGTGAAGAAAGACAGCAACTGTATAGTCAATTATTCAACGTCAACATCTGCTTGTGCATCATCTTTTCCTTTGCATGGTGAAAAGATGAATATTTAAAACACTTATCTGAGCACGATAACGTCACAAATAGCTTGCAACACACCATGATGAAGGTACATTTCATCTCAAACAAGATCACAGTTTGTGATTCTTGATTGTCTGCACATTCGTTGAAAGTCATGTTTTCTCCCACAAGTCAGATATACGTCCAATGGTCTGAATCTGAGGTGAAAAATAACCTGTCCGTATTTTTGCTGTTCACGCTGATAAGAAAAATTCCCCTCTCGAGTGTGTGGAGGGGAAAAAAATCGGATTTAGCAAACTGGGGTGTGAAGGGAGTCAGAGAGTCTGTGAGACTCTAGACAGCGGCTACTCTTTCTAGGAGCGAGAAAGGGAGGGACAGACAGACAGGCAGGAAGGGAGTGATGCTGTGATGCCAGAAATATGAGCACACGGTTGTATGAAGCATAGGAAGCTCTGCGGATCCCGCTGAGCGCACTGCGAGACTTCATCAGTCTCTGCAGTCCGTGTGGACATCCCACCACCGCTGCAGCACCTCATCCTTTACGAGCTGACACCCCCCTGTCCACCTACTGTCCCCTTCACAACATGTCAAGTGTTTGTGTGAGTTTGTACTCAGTGTGCATCTTGTTAGTGTATGACTGCTGTAAATGTGTAGCATGAGTAAGAGTTTCCCTGCAGGATGTGTTTGTGATTTATATTTATATGTAGCATTCATATATGTATAGGTGCATTGTTAAGTGTGTGAGTGACTTAAAAGGGGAAGTTTGGGTTTATATGTATATGTATGTACTTTAAGTGTGTGTATGTCTAAATAAACACAAGCTGTTCTATCTATGCAGCACTGATATGGTTCAGACTGCAGATATCAAGGGTGACCTGGCCTTTGTGATCAGAAGAATAACAAAAAGCATTTTGCATTTAGCAGATTGTTTCTTGGGTGTAAATTTCTCTACTAATCCGCTGGTACCAAACCTTTTTGACTCTTAACCCCTTTATAGCCAAGTAATGCCTACTCATGACTCCTTGTGACAGGTTCCTGATGTCTGAGAGCTGTGAGTAGCTCAACCTCTCTCATAGTTTCATTTTTATAGTTTTAATAGTTTTGAGGATGTAAAATCTTCTAGTATTTCACCAGGAAAAGAGATCAAATTTGAAAAGTCTGAAAGAAATAAGTCACAAAAAGTGTTAAGGATAGCATATCTGAAATTTCTAGGTTCATCGTATCAGCTGCTTGTCTGTTTTAAACATTTAGTAGGACAAAAATGTATTGTAGATGTCACGTCCAATTATTTCTAGCAGCTACAATTGAGCTTACTATACAGTAAAACTTTTAAAAGTTCGAGGTAAATGTCAGTCTCTTGGAACATAAAACATGCTTCCTTCAAACAGCTGCAGTTTGAGTTGGTGTTCAACATTAAATCATACATCGAAATCGAAATAAATTCACCACTGAAGAAACATTAAGACCCCGTTTTCCTTCTGGCAGTAGCATCAATGGACCAGAATGCAATGCAGCTACACATGCTGTCTTTTTAGGTCAATCTATCTGACTTTGACAGTGACGATAATTGCGATTAGCAGGCTGGCTTCTGTAACATCAGTGTTGTCTGGACCTCTACAAAGGAAAACCAATCAAAATAGCAGACCCACTTCCCCGGAAACTCTATAAATTTTAGTTGTCTGTCTTCCTACGCATTACATAACTTCTCTAGCAGTCTGCATTCCAGGTCGGACGTATCGGACATGTTTGATCTTATCAGGACAGTTCAGATCAGACTGTAACGATTCCTGACAGATAATTTATGCTGACCGTCTGGACTCAGCCTCCATATTTTCCATCTCAATGTCAAGTATGAAAAAAAGAACTAGCTGTAGGATGACATTGAAACATGTAGGCTTGGGGAAATCCAGATTTACAGCAAATCACTTCTACTACAATCCTCATTTTACTAGTTTTAGGTGTGTTGTTGACATTCCCATGCCATGATTTTCACTTTTGTCTTTTTGTTATTGCAATACTATCTGAAAGCACTTTGTATAACCATGTTTATAAGTACAGAAATAGCATATTATAGGGAACTTACTATATCATTCACCACATTTATTCCTCTTGCAGAAAAACAACTTTGCCTTGTGAGTATCTGAAGCTGGAAAAAGAGTAAATTGGTGTCTATTGAAACTGTGGTGTCCTCGAACGAGACAGAAAATCTATTCCAGCTTTGTGGTCTCAGTTTTTGAAGCTGGGCCCAACTTCTGACCTTTCGGACAAAAGAACATAGTTTTTCCCGAAGGAAGCTGGGTCGAGTATCAAAACACGGAGCTGCAGTAGCTCCCAGGTAAGAATGTGTGGAATCATAGGAATGTATGTCTAATGAGAGCCCTTCCCAAGAGAAATACAGATTTAAAAACAACCTCTAACCACTTCTAATTACCAGTATTTATGCAAACTAATGTATTTGATACAGATGAATCATACAATAAAAGATGAAATCAACAAACACCTAAAGCATTTCCACATGGTGTTAAACTTCTTTGGCAGGTACGGACTGAAGCTCAGATGGTCAGCTTCTCTCAGACTCATCGAATTACACTGTTGGCTGCAGATTTTCTTCACGGCTAACAACGTTAGCAGACGGACAGAAAGCTTGTTAATTGGTGATTTTCAGGGACAAAAGTCTTTTCAAGAGTTAGACATGGGAAATGTGTGAATACTAAATCTCTTACAGACATCTGGATTTCAAGGTTTGGGTCTTTATGTTAACTATAGATTTATAGATAGATATACATTTAAATTGGTGTATTTTCATGCTTCTTAAACTTGAACTGAAAGTTATGTGCAGAATTTCTATGCGATTATAATCTTTAAAGTTATTTTAGTTCATAGAAGCATGATCCATGATGTACTAAAAAGTGGTGAATATTGAAGTCTATGTATTGCTTTTTACTCTATTCATTCTGTGTCCTTGCTTGACTCCATGGAAGGTCTGTGGTGCCAAAGTAATGAATTTTCAAAGCCTACATAGCAGCTTTAAGATTCTGAAGGTCTCGAGCAGATGGAGCAGGTGTTACGGCCATCTGAATCTCTTTAAAAATCTTAAAATAATTCTTACATGAATTATACAAAGGGGACATGTGTATCATGCACACTTGCAGGTCTATATTTATATTCTGGTATTCTACTGGAATATCTTTGCATGATTTACAGTTCAAAAACTCCTTATTTGTCTTATACTGGCCCTTTATGAAGCCCCTCAGTGCAGCCTCTGTCTGAAACAGGCACTTTTAGCTCCTTCCTCTTTAATGCCTTGGAGCTGATTAGCCCACATTCTTCTATTCTTCTATTCTATAGTCATAGTAGGATTTCACATCTTTTTCTTGTAGTTTTACTCAAAATGGAAACATCTCAAACACATCCCTACATGTTCGACCCCAAATATGACCCAAAATATACAAACAACACAGATGCATAAGTTAGCAACAAAGGTTATTAATGAACAGATGTTTATCTTGTGTCAGTGTGATGGTGAAGTAGAGGTAACTCTCTAAATGGAGAATTTACAGCAGGCTGCAGCCCTGGCTTTTCACTTGAAGACACATTTTTTACATATGTTCACCTCGAGGGAACTTTGGCAATGTTTAACATAGACTTCCAACATCATGATGGTATAAAAAAGCATGACACATCCCCTTAAAAAAGACTTTATATAAGCAAACTGCTGACCTTTTAAAGCTGATTCACTTTTTAGACACAAACAATAAGATGTTTCCATTTGAGAGTCATGATCAAAGCAGAATAAGACATAATATAGAAGAAGTTATAGGTAATAAATGTGTCTGTATGCAAAAACTCAATCGAAACAGCATAAATGATCATAACTATTAAATTCACCAGCAGCAGCAGCAGCTTATGTACCATTTCAAGTTTTCCAACTGTCTGAAAATCCTGAGGTAAATTAACATCCCACAAGTTATTTACTTACTCAACTACTGTGTATTATACATAGGAGGAAAAAAAAGATTAACTGCTTTACTAATTAGCAAAAACATTTATTAACTTGCCGCAGTGTCAAACATACAGTAATTCTCCGAAAAGTCTCTTAACACATATTATATATTAGCAGTGCTGACAGCTCAAGGCATAAACAATGTTTTGATGTTTAAGTTCGAGGTATTTGTGCCAGAGGTTTAAAAAATCTGTTCTTTCTCTCCGTTTTTTTTTTTTGTCTGTCTGTCTGTCTCTCCATCTTATTCTCGATTTGTTTGCAGAAGGCTTTACGTGCCCTGTGAGAATGAACCCAATTGCTCACTTGTAAAAGTCTTAGTGCCGACGGTGATGTTCAGGTGATGGCATTTTTATTCATAGCATCAAACTCCCCCCCCCCCCACACACACACACACACACACACACGCCATCACCCCCTCTCCCTCCCTCCCATCTCCCTGCCATGTCTTACAAAGGCTCATAAAGTAAGAACCATAGGGAGAGAGAGACACAGTGTGTTTCTGTCTGCATGCAGATGGCTACATCACACAAACTCACTCACTCACTCCAACCAGTCCTGGAGGCAGTCGGTGTTTACAGAGACAGCCCGTTTAATGAAGTGGGTCTGTCTCTTCACACTCTAGTTAAGGAGAGGCTCTCAGTCTGCAACCCTGCAGCCTCCTCCATCCCCTCACATCTCTCATTAACCACACCGGCTATTCATGCCCCCTCCAACATGCAGCTGTCCATAACAAATGCCTTGCTCAGGGGCAAAATAGTCGCCATTCCATCTGTGGGGGGGTGGGGCCCGACAGTAGACTTTTAAATGAACATTTTATGCTGTTAACTAGCACTCTTGCCCATAATGATGTACAGAACTGTAAGTGGAACTGCGAGTGGGCTAAATGTCAAGCTTAATAAGCAAGCGGGAGCAGAAAGTTTTAAGTGTCAAAAGGTGTGGGTGTTGAAGAGGTGATGGTTAAACTGAGAAATCATAGAACAAATTTGGGTTTGGGAACTTTATAGCTGCTATGAATGTCTTCTTAGTTTCCCATCGCACATGAAAAAAGGGAGCTGATAAAAATACAGATCAACCTTTAGTTTTAACTGCATCACATGAACAAGCCTAATAAGAAACTTCTTGTCTTTTAACCTGACTTCCTCTGTTATTAAGTATGAATGAAACCCATTGACTTTACTATTGGTGCAAGAACTGATTTGTTGTTAGAGATACTAATTAATCGATTGACAGAAAACTAATTGGGGGTTTTTTATAATAAAATGATCGCTTTCATCATTTTTTAAGCAAATATATTTGCTAGTTGTGAGGATTTGTTTGATGCTTTTTTTGTATAATATACACATAGAAATCAGATTATATTATGATTTTGGACGACTGATCGGACAAAACAAGACCTCTGAATGATACAATGAACTGTTATAATTGACATTTTTTTACTATTCTCTGACATTTTACAGGCAAAATGATTAATCGATTACTTGAAAATAGAATGAATAATGAAAATACTTATCATAATCTATTGGTGAATCATTTTTGAGGAGGCTACAGCATTAATAAAACAGGAGCTCATGCAGCATTTCATTATTTTTGAAGGCACAGTGACAAATTTAATCATTATCTTTTTAACAGGTTGATATAAATCGCCATATATAGCATAGTAGCATTAGGTAAAGCTCATCTTCAAAGTCAACAGACATGAAAAGTCCTAAACCAGTTCCATGGCAGACTGTGTTATACAGTCAAAAAGCAAGTAGATTTTGTTTTTCCACCAGCATTCAGATAATTTCAGGGTTTTTTTTCCAACCATCATGGACCTCAGTAACCTACTAAACTCTTGACCTAAACCCTCAAGCAACAGCAAGTGTTTTATTTGCTATGACAAGAAGATGAAATTGTAGAATGAGCAGCAATTTCCATAATCCTCGAAAGAAAACCAAATTTAGAAGAAAAAAATCAATCGTATCCGAGTATTGCCCACAGCGGTGACGGCTTTGCACCGACACTATCGCCCAATTTAAAACAAATGAGGATGTGGAAGATTACCACTTTAAATAAATAACATCTAAATGTAGAAGGGGGAAATTTTCACACAGCCTCGCATTCCTTTCTGCCTCTTTCCCAAGCTACTGGACGCCCGAGCTATAAGCACACCCTGCTCCGCTCATATGCTAAAGCTCATTAACATGCTTGTCGTGTTATGCTGTGTTGTGTTCCCCCACGGTTAACTTCTTCACACACATCTGGAAGGTATCATGAGAGCATTTACGGGGCGAAGTTTAAGCTGTCGTTAAATTCACCTCCTGCAAAGCTCAGCCGAAGCTGGGAATGACTCAGGGTTTCTTGCAAAAAAAAAAGCAGCGCCCCACATCTTTTCCCTGCCTTTCATTTGTTCCGTCCACCTCTTCTTTCCCTTCATCTGGATCTGTCTGCTCTCCACCTTCCTCTCCAGACATTCAAATATTATCCCACAACCTTCCACTTCTCGATAAACCAAATTTTTCCTTTGATCAAGTGCTGCGGTAAGCTTTTAGACGAGCTCATTTTTTATCCAACAGAGCTCACCTATTTCTGCTTCATGTAGTGATTTCCTGCGTTAAGCCAAATTACTTTCAAGAGCTTCTTGAAAAAGGGTGTGAGCGTATTGCAAACAGAGTGTGACCCTGCCGTCGAGAGAATGCAGTGTTCCTGTTAAGGAGAAGTGGTCGAAGTGAGTTGTTCCTGTGTGATTGTTGAAGGTTACTGCAAAAAGGAGGGCTGATTAAAAGAAAGTAGAATTTACTGTTGATGTTTTAAATTGCTAAAACATTTCCAGCTATCAGATCACTTTCTTGGGATTTTTAAATCAAAACGCTCATTGTTATGTGGTGATCTTTCTGCTATACTGTTACTTCCTGTTTCCTGTTATAAGTCATTAAGTTTGCAACCTGAAAGGGGCTTTTCACACCAGAAACCGCTGAGCATGTATATGTAGTTCAATGCATGTGTACACTAAGGGTTTTGCTCTAGTGATATAAAAAATGTGCTAGGTTTATATCTTCAGGTCTTGAATTTAAACAAAGCAAGCTTATTCATTCACATTCAGGTGCCATCTAAGTGTCGTTTGACTCAGGAGGCAGAAAAATGTTGAACAAAATATTAAAAGGTCTATTTTGATTTTTGTTTTGGCACAAAATCAGCGATAATAAGGAGTTAGATACTCTGTTTAAAAGAAAGCAGCCATATCGTCCATTCAGAAGTATTTCCTGTGCACAATACTGCGTGTTTGCTGTGAATTAATCCACTCACACATACACACACACACACACACACACACACACACACACACACACACACACACACACACACACACACACACACACACACACACACATACACACTCACACACAGGATGCTGTAGGCCAGAATGCACAGATTTGAGAAGACATGACTGGTTTCTGTGTGTTAGTGTGGATAAACCCAGTCTAACCAGTCGTTCTGAGCTCTGCTGGGAGGCTACAGATGGCACGTATGTGTATTTGTGTGTGTGTGTACGTGTGTGTGTGTGTGTTGTATTAGAGGGTGTGAGCAGGAAGACACACTACGATGCCACCTGCCATCACACACAGACACACACACACACACCAGTCCATCCCTCCACATATCTCACCTCCCCCATGTTCACCAAAGAAACTACATCATCTTCCTCTCTCTCTCACTCACGTCAACTCTTATTCACACAAACAATATTTCACCCACATGTGAAAACATTTCTACTTTTATACCCATGAGGACTCTCATTGACACAATACATTCATTCACCCGTAACTCAAACCTTAATCACCACAACTACACTTCCTGATGATGAAGACTTATTGAATGTGGTCTGAGAAGAACTGAGGTCTGCTCAAATTCATCTTCTATGGGGTAATGTGGGTGAATCACTTCTCAAGGCATTGTGGGAGAGCAGGCGGCATGTGATTTATTGATGTAAGAAAGGTAGGCGTCCAGAGTTGAAAGATTTTCGCTCGTTAAGCAAATTATGATGAAATTTTGTAAGCAATAAGTATTTAAGTATTTCTATTTTCTGCTACTTTACACTTACATACAACACATATGATTCTTATCTAAACCTTAATATATTGTTAAGCAGCCCAATTATATGAAGTATTTAGAATTAGCTTCAAATAGCTATAACATGAATGTGTTTCTTGTATTTTTTTTTGTATAATATAATACTGTCAAACACCATCTTGCTGCCTAATAAGAACCTTTTAAAACTACATTTTGCTGATACCTCTCTGTACTTTGAATATGTTACATTGGGTTTCAACAGGTGAAGATAAATATCTGTGAAAGAGAAGATAATTGTTGTAGTTTTATGAGATTTCTCTTTTGTCTCACCTCTGCCAAGATTACAAGTAAAGACAAATGTGTGGTTTTTGGACCAAAGTCAGGTACATTTTTGAAGAAAGTGATAGGTTGCATGTGAGATATGATGGAAGCACAGTAGATAATCCAGATTCTTACCTGCAGCCTAAAAAACAAGTCTTGACCCTTAAACTAACCTTTGTAGAAGTGAGGACCAACCATTTTCAAAAAAATGTCCTCACAAAGACAGAAGTACAAGAGTACAAACACACGCATACAAACAGGCGGAAGAAGTTCTCATTAGATCTCATTTCCTCATTCACATCAACTGCAAACTATACACGCGATACAAGAAACACATCCTTAAATATTTACATAAATAATCACATTTCTTCATGCCATCCATCCACCCACACATGCATTCAATTTTATTTTATGACTACGCCTGTTCAATCGGAAGCAATAAACACAAATTTCAAAACAAACAAAAGGAGGTTTCTACATTCGAGTATTGATGGAATAACACCTCTAAAAATTGAGAACATGTTTTCAATAAATTTCTATTAAAACCAGTCGGATCACACACCGCTCTCACAAACACTCCTCTGCCCAAATAAAGAAATTGGGCCAAGCAGTCAAAGTATGAATATCCTCATCCTTCACCTCGGCCGTGCGGATACAAAAGCAACGGCAGCACAATCCTGCTGGGAAATTAAAACGGAGACGAGAAGGAGGTGGAATTTGTTCTCATTTAGGAAGCCTTAATCCGACAGAAGAGAGAAGGAGAACAGCACCCCCCCTTTTTTTTCCTCTTAGACTGTTTGGGGACCCTGAAGGATGAAATGAGATTTGCTGCCAACTCATTGGGGTTTAATGTGGAAAAAAAGGCTGAAAAGAATGAAAGTCAAAGTCGACAGTTTTTTTAAGAGTCGAAAAAGTTGCTGTAATGGTCAAAGAGCTGCAACTCTGTGTTAAATTAAGATCGACTACATTCATGTGTTGGATAGAAAGTCACAAACTCAAAGTGCAAGTGAGACTTTGCACAGGAAATGACTAAAAGTTGAATCAGACAAATATAGTTTGTCACTACATCCTGAGTCTGTCTGGGTAACTTTAGACTTAAACAAACACAGAAGGGCGTTCCTGAATCTCAATGCAGAGTAAAACCAAACGTCTCCATCCATACCTGAGAGATTTGGAAGGAAAAAGGCTCTTTGTCAACCGACACTCTATCCACACCTCCCTAAAGTGAGTTAAGGGCAAAGCAATAAACACTGTGTCACTTCCACTGCACTTTGACATGCGTTAGCCCTCGACAAGTTCATCTACATTCACAAAAAAGACCTGACGGGACTATACACATCCACTTCTCTTGTTTCCACACAAAACATATGACATTAATTAACTCAATCTATTCAGACACACATATAGAAACCCCAGCAGGGATTGCTTCAGTTTGGCAACGAGAGAGTCGAGTTGACAGACAGATAGAGACATAAAGAGAAAACATTTGAACGTTGTGAAACAGCCCTTGTGTTCTGAGAGAGGATTGTTACGGAGCAGAAATGCCTGCTGGTGTTGTGAATTAACGGGGTAGCATTTGAGAAGTTATGGGGGAGATAAGCCCATTTGCCAAATTAGCTTTTTCAGTAATGAAAACATTTAAATGACTCTTGTGTTCTTTGTGGATCACTGCTTCTGGAGATCTAATGCTTTAGAGGGATGAGTAATAGAAGCTATAGCAACAAGAACTTGCAGCAGCAGCAGCATCTGCCAAGCGTTTAAAGTTAATACTAAATACTTAACAAGAATTACACCATTTTCAACTAACAATCCTGATTTTGCAGGAAATTACTGCGATAAACAGTCACAGATTCTGCAGCTAAACATCACAGCACAACTGATGCATGAAGTTACGCACCTGAAATCTCCCAAACTTTAAACCTATATACACTATATCTACTACATTGACTTTTATTTGTAATATTTTTGAATCTACAGGCAATAACAAAAGGACTTTTTTTCTTGCTGAATAGTCACTTTCCTCAATTTAGATATAGTGTTGGAAAGTATATTCCCTAAAATTTTGGGCATTCATTCATAACTTGAATATTGTGCTTCAGTCAGCATTTTACACACTTTCCCTTCACTGTAGAGTATGCAAATATGCTTTTTTTAAACCTTTTAAACACCAGCTCCACACGTTACAGATGTTTGCATCTCACATACAGTATATGTTAAAGTCATAGTTGTGATGCATTTTCATTGATTTAACTTCACAACATCATGTAATGTGGTTTGGCATAGAGCCACGAGGCGCAGCTGAAACATTAATTATAGCTTTATATTAATTAATCAATACTTTCACACTAAAAAAGGGAACCATTTCTCATAATCCAGACCCTACAGTGTTATACTCATATAAAAGTCTAATGTGTTTGTGGTATTGCTACTTTACACCAAAGTAAAGGACCTACTACTACTCTTTAAATGATACTTGTCTACTCACTCAGCTTACTGTATAATATACTCTAAGTGTTGACATATATTTCCCTCACCTCTTTGATTTGACTAACACAACCACTTCCTTAAATCCCTTTTTGTTCCTTTAGTCAGCACAGCAGCATGATTCAAAATAACTCAGAGCTCATGACACAGATAAACACTGAGTCACTCAGATGTTCACCATACTCCGTGCAGAGTAAATACAACCAATTACGCTCCGCAGACTTGAGACAAAAAGGCGGTCTGAAAACCAGAAATACACATGACCACGCCCCTCTCCTCACACACGCACAAGCCCACAAAACCAGAGAGCTAGACCTTAAGAATGATTTTGGGTCACAAGACAAAAGATTTCTTGTCTGTTATATTGATTAATGTGTTTGTTTCTTCTGTTGTGTGTGTATGCATATATCTGCGCGTATTCCTCCCACGTATTTTAATCTGTTTATCATCTGCCCACAACATGTGAGTGCATCTATCTACACGTCCCTATGGGAGGTCACCCTGGGGCGTTTTCTACCCAGACAGATACAAGACATTCCTCTAACAAGCTGAGAAAGAAAAGGCTTTATTGTCAGTGCTGCTAGCGAACGACCATTTTGACTTTATTGGTGGTGGTGGGGGGGTTGGTTTCTCGTCGTGGGTATTAAAAAAGGACAAAGATTCCCCTGGTTGCTCATCCTCCAAACTCCAAAGCTGCAAGACTGACCTCACCCGCAGACTGACCCCCGGGCCCTCGTATCCTGGCGGTGACCTGTGCCGAGCGTGACATCATGTTTTCACGGGCCTTTTAAAGCTTTTAAGTCCACAAGAAGCCAGATTTGAGACGAACAGCAGAATCACATGAATGGGTTCAAGTCAGAGTCATTTAAATTTGGTAGATCACAAAGATTTTGAGTGTGTCTTGTGACTTTTGGGACGCTCAGAAGCATGCATGTCAATTCAAAAATAAGACTCATCTATGTGTGTGTCTGTTTATTCTTTAATATTTTGCTAAGTGCCTTAATTAAAAGGCTAATACATTTGCAATTCCTTTGATGGAGTCCCTTTAAAGATAATCACTGTCATGTTTATGTAAGGTAAATTTCACACTAGGGTTAATTGGACAGGTTTTTCTGGACCTGAGGCTGTTTTCCTTTAGAGCATGGTACGTTTGCTGAGGTGCTGAAGCTGCTCTAGCTCAACTGCGGTCCAGGAAAAACAAATTCCAGTGACTCCTTTGCAAATTTGAAAGCCAAGTACTCCACAAACTAGAAGCTGAATAACATGATTTGTGTCACATTAGCGCCATTTGTCATAAAACATACAGTGTGTACAAGTTTAAAAACATATTAAGAAGATGTTTTGATGGGACTGATTTCAGCAATCATCTCTCAATCCTTCTGGGAATGCGCGCACTGAAAGAGCTAATCTGTTGAATGCCTGCATTGTTACGATTTCTCCTTTGAAGTTGCTGCTGCATTATGACATGCCACACACCACGGCATGACCGATTTTCCTTGCTTTTATGTGGTATCAGGACCAGAGTGATGGTTAAGATAAAGAGAAAACCATTTCTTACACCCCCCAAAAAATGTGTATTTTTTCAGTGATGTGATGATATGTGTTAAAATCCATGTTTCTGAAGGATTCTGGTGTGTCAAACAGAAAAAAAACAGACTTGCAGTATGGATGAAGCCTGAGCCAAAGCCTGAATACTGCCTAAGACTTGGAGATTTAAAAGTAGCCATGTCCTACTACCATCACAGCAAAAGATCCTCTCAAATGTGATGCCTATACGCTTCATTGGATATATTCTCGAAACGTATTCAACCAGCAAATCCGGCTATCCATCAAGCCGCCCATTTACTGACATCTTTGACATTTTTAATGCTTAACTTTATATTAAACATTCACAGCGGGTCTAAATATGTCGAGCTTTAATACAAGATTAAATGACAACCAATAGGAGCGGTGCGCAAAAAATAGTTCAAAATGAGCTTTATCGTCTCAGTTAAATCCAACCGTTTGACTTTGATAGGAGCCCAGCTATTGTGAACGGGAGTGTGTGCTGCTTTCAGAACATCTGGAATGTATCAGCGAGTGCATCCTGTAATTCCTGGGATTGCAGCTGTGTAGTGTGTGTGTGTGTGTGTGTGTGTGTGTGGGTGTGTTTGTGTGTGTGTGTGTGTGTGTGTGTGTGTGTGTGCGTGTGTGTGTGTGTGTGTATGACGTTGTTGACAGGGTTTCCCCCTGCTATCCCTCTGCCAAAGTCTCTCCTCGTTAATCTGCTCGTTAAGGATCTAATCTGACATGTGTTTTCATTTTTGTGTGCGAGTGTGCGTGTGTTTGTGTGTTTGTGTGTGTGTGTGTGTGTGTGTTTGTGTGTGTGCAGTTCACTGATGAGCAATGGTCCCACAATAGGTTTGATTATGTTCACAGCAATTTGTTGGTTTCATTGTGTGCGAGTGCTTGGGTGTGTGTGTGTTTTGTATTCGCGCTATTTATTCTGCCTTTGAATGCATCAGTGCGCGTTCCTTATGTGTGAGCTGATTCCTATGAAATTGTTTAGAAAAGCGACTCTAAACATCTGCACACTTGCATAAGAGAAACAATAGTAGGACTCAGAGTTCAACCTTCTTTCCATTAGACAAATATTTGCTGCTGAAAGACAACAGTCAGCTGGTGAAAGTCTGTTTATTTCCAACACTGTTCTCTTATGATTTACGATTTTCAGAGGTCAAAATCAGACATAATATTAATCTTTACCACAATTGCAACTGTAGACACAACTTCCTGCTCAGTCATTATTTTGTGTGTGTACTTTCTTTTTAAACATGACGAGGAGTTCAGGTTGCACACAAAAGTTTAAAGGTCGCCGTCATTTATCCAAATCAGAGAGAGAGGGAGAGAGAGAGAGAGAGAGGGAGGAGGAAGACTGAAAGAAGGAGAACATATGGAGAGACTGGAGGAGAGAATGGGATGAAAACAGGAACATGATGAGCGCACATTGAGTTCAGAAGGAATGCAGAGAGACTAAACGACTGAGAGAAAGAGAAAGTGATGAAGGAGGAGGGTGATGAAAAAAAAGCGATAGAACAGCCTAAAGCTGGAGGAGGAGGAGTGGGAGTGAGAGGTCTGTCACTGAGGTCGGGATTAGACTTGACCGTGCCACCAGCCTAAAGCTCTTCGCCTCTACCATTCTGCTCTCTTTTCATTCCTCTTTTACTGTTTTCTCTTCACATTCCCTCCGCTTTGCTTATCATCTCAGTGATGACACATTCTATCCTTTCATAAACAACCCATTTCCCTATCAGTTGCCATCTCTATTTTCCATACTTCTCTCGTATTTTCTCTTTTATGTCCACTTACCAGTTTAATAATTCCAATAGCTCCTGTGAAGATGTTAAGATTTGATCACTATGATGATTTTCTGATCAAATACTTGATTTAAACTCAACAGTAGGGAACCTCAAACTACTTCAGTGCCATCTGCAAAAAAAAAGGGTGTTTCAGAAACCAAAAAATGGCTTCAGAAATACATCTGTACCTGTTATTTTCATGCTTTTCACCAGTTTAAACCATTTGAGTAATTAAATCTTTCTTGGTTGATGTGCTGTGTATCTGAACCAAACCCAAACTAAACAAAGCTAAGAGGGAAATAAAAGATTGGTCTTAAAGTCATTAATATCTACAACTGCTCTGCTATCAAGGCTTTGTGAACATTTTCCATTATACAATAAACATTTGTGAAAAATTACAAATACATCAGGGCAATTGGGAAAAATGGGAGTGAGATTACACAAGACGGGACGATTGCTCACTCAGACTACAAAAAGGAAAACAATACAATTATCCATCTTTCATTGACCCAATTCTCACAGCTCTGTTATACTTCAGAATAACAAATAGAAGGATCACGCCGAACAAGAAACCAAATTATTTTTGAATGCTCATGCCTCAAATTTCCTTGGAAGCATGCCACGGGCTAACCGTTCTGTGACAGCGGCACATTCAGTCTTCCTGTTTTGTTGGTCGCTGCGGGACTGAAAAATACGACCATCTGGAAGGGGCGCTTTTATTTTTCTTTGAAAGAGGCAAAGTCAGACCGAGTCAAAAGCCACATAAAAAAAGCTAAGATTCAAGAGAATATTTTTGATGTGGAGCATTTTTTTGTGGCTGTGGTACAAACACAAGACTAGACGACCGATGGTGGAGTCGCCGACCAGCATTGTTTTGTTCTGTGACAGGAAGAGGTCATCAAGAATGTGCAGAGAAATACAGTTTATTCAACTGTACATCCGTCATCCGGCATTATACCCCACAATCCTACCAAACATCTGTTGATTCATTTATCTGTGCTGCCATTCTTTTCATTCAACAATCCATCCATCAGCTCAGCCATTGATCTATGATTTGATTCATCCATCCATTCCTCCATCCTTCTATCCATCACCCGCAAACCAATTTATCCATCCAATCATCCATTCACTCATTCATAAATCCTGCCATCCTTCCATTAGACAGCAGTTGATCTAATAATCAATAAATCCACAAATCTAGGGCTGCAACTAGTGATTATTTTCATTATTGATTAACCAGTAAGTGCTTTTGTCTATAAAATATCATAAAATTGAGGGAAATGATAAGATATTCAGTTAAATTATGGTAATGATGAATTCATATTATATTATATTCATTTAAGAGTTTGGATCGAGAGAATTTTGTCATTTTTTTCTTGTCTGATGACTAAAGAAGATGTATTGATTATCTAAAATGGTTTAGATGTATTTTCTGTTGATCAAATAATCGGTTAACTGACTAATTGTTGCACCTTTACATAAATTAACCAATTCATCCATCCGTCCCGCTATTGATTTATCTATCCGTCATGCCATCCTTTCATCCTCATTCAACAATCCAACATCAGCACTATCCATTAATCGGTGCATTGATCCATCCATTCTGCCTTTCAGCCATTTGTTGATTATTCGTCTTCCATATGTCAACCATCAATCTATCCATCGTGGGATTCATCCATCCATCCTGTCATCCTTTTATTCCATCAATAATAATCCATCCATCTGTTGATTCATCCATTCATCACGACATCAAGCCTAATCTATAATCTAACAACTGATTTTATCATTGATCAGCAATTTATATTATCAATATTTCATTAATCCATCTGTTTATACACCCATCCATCATCCAGCAGTTCATCTATTCATCCATCTATCATTTAAAGGATCTGCCTGTAACCCACATATCAATCATCCATCTATCCATTCATCCATCCATTGATTGATCCATCTGTTATCTATTTATCGATTGCTCCACAAATCCATCTTAACATCCCTCCATCCAACAATTGATTATTTATTTATTGATTCATCCTGTCATCTTTCTATAATCAAACAGTCCATTCATTCTTCATTCATCCATCCGTCCATTTCTCTACCAAACCCTTTACTGAAATATGTCTGAAATGCTTTATAGATGCTCGGTTCTTTCTTTAAACCCATGCTGTTCAGCGAGTAACGGTAAAACACTGAAAAAATGAAGTGATTTGAAAAGAACATTTACAGTATAAGCCTCTCCACACACACACACACACACACACACACACACACACACACACACACACACACACACACACACACACACACACACACACACACACACACACACACACACACACACACACACACACACACACACACACACACACACATATATAAGACACACAATTTCCTCCCGAGTGTGTGTTTAAACTCATGTGACACCTCCAGGCCTGTCTGTCCTGTGTCCCTGCTTGAGGATGAGGAAACATCTCTTGACTAATCATGAAGCATTTTGCCTGGAGACTCACCAGAGGAACAACTGGTCCTCCCATCACACTGTAGAGGAATTTATAGCATCTACCTCTATTTTCTCTCTCTCTCTCTCTCTCTCTCTCTCTCTCTCTCTCTCTCTCTCTGTCTTCTTCTTGTTCTGTCTTTCACCCCTCCAGCCTCTGTTCCCTCTGGGTTGAAGCCTTTGTTGCTTCTGTCCCTGTAATGTCGGCAGGATGCAGAAAATGTTAAATCCGTTGAGTTTATTTTTTACTGGGAGGAGTGGGGGCTTAAGGAAGAAGAAAAAAATCCCCTTTCAGATCCTTTTAAAGGGTTATTTATCATCATGTGGTGGTCAATGCATTGTAGTTATTCTGTGATGAAGTGCTGTAATTAACTTTGCTGCTGTCTCCACTTTCCTTCAACAAGCCTTATCTACCTCTGTTTCAGTTCAGGCACTAGTGGTCTGAACTTGACTTAATTTGTGGGTTTTACACTAAGTAGCCAGTTTATTATGTGCATCTAGCTAAAACTAATGCTAATCTTATCTTCCTGAAGGTTAAAATGTTTCCATTATTTTGTCCTCTTACGTTGAAAGTAGTTGTAAATATTAGAAACACCTCACTTTATAGGAATAAAACTCAACAGCACTAAAACCTCCAAAATGACCATAAAGCTGAATAAAGCATGGTGATGTAGAGATTATGATTGTATGACACCTTTAGCAATAGTTTCCTTCATTTTGAACTCTTAAACTCAGCACTGTGAGACACATTTGCAGCTGGTTAATGCAATTTAAATTTAACACCATGTAAATCTACTTAACCTATTTGAGCAGATCTCCTTAAAGTGTCTAATCCGGTGATTTCTGTCATGAATTTTGCCATTATGAATGCTGCTGTGACATGTAATGGTTTTCTTCTGAAATGACTGTTGAACAAAGATGTCTTCGCTACCATCTGTTTTAACTCCGTTTTTAACTAAATCAACCTGTGGCTGATAGATGCATCTTATTTATAAAAAAAGGAAACGTCTTAGGAAGGTGTTGTTCCATCTCAAGCTCCAGATGGGCCTCAATGCTCCTCCTTGGTGTACAGTTTCCAAATGTCTTGAACTCTACTGGAGATATGAACACATTCCTCCCAAAACTATGCAGTATATTTCCTCATCTGGTGCTTTGATGATTTTCTAGTGTCTAAAATCTCCCAGCTGGGTTCAGATCTGGTTACTGTGAAACAATTCAGTGGACCCTCGTGAGGCATCTGAGCTTGTTTTGTTCCTCTAATCGTTTCTTTGGGATTTCTGCGTGACATCCATTTGTATTTGTATACTGAATTTAAGATTATGTCATTTATTCACTGAAGCGATAAAAGAAGAAAAAAATGGACCATCGAGTCCAATAAAATCACCCAAATCGGGAAGGTAGGGTGGATTTTATCTGCTGTTTATCATGGAGTGTATCAATGTTTGTCTCTTTATGCGTCACTGTTACTACATAAATACTGCAGAAAAGTACTGTAATGAGAATTTGCAGGGCGTTATTGTGTGTGCGTGCACCAAAGAGCGCACATGAAACATACTGTAAGTGACAGAAAGTTTGGGCCGCCTGTGTGTCTGTATGTGTTAAGTGTGTTTGTTTCGTGTGTGTGTGGCGGCGCAGACTTTGCCAGTGAAGCCTCGTGTAGGAGGAAACAGTTCAGCCAACTCCTAAAAAGATGTCCCAAATTATCCCGCCACCAACGCATGTTCCTTACCAGTGCCTCTGCTCTATTTTACCGCGCTCCGCAGGGATTCACTTTGTCGGCCGGCGCTATTTCAGACGTGGACATGAGACAAGGCTTGTTCTGGTGCCTCTCCAGATTGGCTACGGAGGCAGAGCCGTCAAATCCGAGAGTGTGAGTCTGAACAAAAGTGTTACTGCTTCTCGTCTAAGCCACCGTCTGTTCACTGAGCGCAGATTTTGTCACTTGAGAGTTTGTGGAAGTAAAAGGTCGTCGTTGGAATTATCACCAAGACTGACTGTTTTACAGGCCTTGTGGCCCACACATTAATCGTTTCAACCCCCTAAGTTCATCTTGAAAGATACTACAGTGTTATTCTCCAACTTTCATCAAGTTTATGATCCATTACATGATCCATTATATTCTTCTGACAACATAAAGCTTTACTCTATCCTTTAAATATTGTTGTTTTTCATATTTAGGTGTCTGCTTTCTAAGATGGTCGGTAATCAAATTTTAGTTTAGTCTCAGTTTCCTTCCTCACATTACATTACGCACGCAAGCAACATTTGCTGGCTTAAAAATATGTATTTATAAACACGCTGTAATTAGGGATCGTAATTACAAACTCTGGGTCATGAGGGCGCACGGGGAAGATATTTTGTGACACAGATGTCGGAAATGAAGTCGGCATTTACTCACAGACGCCTGTGCTATGGCTTCTTTGTTTGGCTGGTTAACTGCAGACATGTTTCACAGCACTCAAACATGTTTGTTCCATTTTGGTCCAGTAATTTAATTATGGGACTGGGAGAAACGGGCATGTGGCCACATGTTATCTGATGAAGGAGGCCAAGGAAGTGCCATTCCAACAATACATTTCAATTGGGAGAGTGTGTTTGAGCTGAAGCAGTGGGACAGCAGGATGTTAAAGAAACTGTCACGTAACCTAAGTGCAAGTGGCTTAACGACATCAGTTATTCATTTAAGCCATTTATCAGGCAAAAGAAGGGGGCAACATACCAAACAGTCGCTGGTTTCAGCTTCTCAAAATTTGAGGATTTGCTGCTTTTCCTCTGATTGTAAATTTAAATAGCTTGGTTGGACAAAACAAGCAATTTACATCTTCTAAGGTTCTGGGAATCTGTTATTAATGTTTGTTTTATAGTTTTCTGACATCATAGAGAAACATTTTTTTATTATCAATTAATCAAAAATTAAACATGCTGCAGCTCTAGTTTTTAATCTTACATTTCATCACTGTGTGAACTAAACAAAGACATTTCTGTTGATGAGAATTTAGATTTAGTTAATGATCTTTACTTGCTTGTGGTGCTTAAAAAACCTCATGCTGCCCAGTATAATTTTGATTAATAGATGTTTAGGCCCATAAAACTTCAGAAAGTAGTGAAAATAAGCCTTCACCGCCTTCATTAGATGGCTTGTTCTGATCAAAAACTCATAGATTCTCATAATTTTCAGTTTTCAATGATTTAAAACAAAGAAAAGCAGAGTTGGAACCAGACTGCTTGGCCTGAAAATGTCTTAAATGATTAACCAATTTACATAACTGTTTGACTACCTAACTGATTAACAAATTGTTTCATTTTCATCACACCTCCCTGCAGAGACATCAAAAGATCTGGAAATGGTAGAGACTTCTGTCTTGCTCATGGACATCCTCGCTGGTCCAGTTGTCCTCTGATTGTACACTTCAGTCTCCACCAGTAGAGGTTAATGCACAACTTTTAAGACATCATATTCATCATAAATCATTGGATTCTGCTGCTGTTTCCAATCATGGCGTTGCTGACAGTAGTATCACATTTGGAGAAGTTGTTGAGCCCAGTGGCCTCAAACAGCGAAATAAAACTCTTAAATATCATCTCAGGAAATTTTTAAGTGGGGACTGCGGTCTCGCCAAAGGCTTAAGGCCCCCCTCAATGGGCATATTTCGAACATTTGACTCATGCCCAAAAACAACACGGTTCCTGCCAAGTCAGAGAGCTACGAGCTACACCCCATCATCATCCAACATAAGCTCACACAACAAATAATGAAACCAATCGAGCAAAACGGACGCCCCTAAGAAAACAGCCAAATGACATGTTACAATGGCTGCAGGGTGGTCAGGATGTTGAGCTGTCACAGGTTTGAGTCCTGCTGCAGTGAATGTGTGTCAGTCTCAATTGTGGAAATGTTTGCTCTTTTGACTGAGGCTCAACAAGAAGTGGAATCAGTCACTTGCAGCCAAAAGAACACAGACAATCACATGGAAAAATACACTGGACACTTGACTAGAAAAGGCTCTACAGATGCATAAAAAGATCAATTTGGACATCTTGCCTATTCCTACATACAGTACACATGACCTACATATTTTTTTTTCACCATTTAGACTGGAATAACCTCCTCTGTCTTTGTCAGATGCAGGATCCTCATCTGCTGATTGAATGAGAACAAAACTAAAACAATTGGCTCATGATAACTCTGAAATAGCTAATGAAATGGTGATATTTCACTTTACAACTGACTTATTCCAGCACATTAACCTATGGAAAAGTAATTTAAGCAGACAATAATACTCTGTTGGTGGCGTACTACAGCGCCAACCACTGCTTAAACTTTTATCACCTGGATTTATTAACATTTCATTAAGTGCTTAAACAGCATTATTGCATACTTATACTAGTCCCTGAGCTATTACGCAAAATAAGGTCTACTGAATGAGATTTTCCTAGAGAAAGCTTCCCAACACTTTAGCTTGCAACACCGAGGTAGATGTGTAATCCACTGAATGACACACAATATCCACTATCTCTCCAGATCGCTAATGGTTTATTAGTCCCTTGGTGGTGAAACATGATCCAATAGTATTGGAGGACCCCATCTGTGAGACAGTGTTGGACAGCCAGTCGTGATTTACACAGGAGCCGTTTATGGAGCTTTTAAAGAAGACAGAGGAGCCGACATAAAAACAGGCTTATTTATGGAAGAGCAGCCAACACATGGGCTGTTGTGTGGATTCACACAATCCAGTGTGTGTCTCTGGGTCAAGGAGGAGGAGGAGGGTGGGGGGAGTGGGGGGGTTGTGTGTGCGACTGGAAGGATGCTTGTTTTCATGTTTTGTAGGATAGCGCACAGGAAAGAAACATCAGTTGCGTGCAGGAATGTGGTGCATGTTCGAGTGACTGTGCATAACATGCAGTCGTGTAAGAACAGTTTTTGAATGTTTATAACCCAAATTGCCCAACGCCTGGCCACTGCAGAGCCATAAAAGCCAGTGTGGAAATAGGCAAGTAATGTTAATTTCCATTATCATAACATGTCAGAAAACAGTGAGAATCTCCATCACAAGTTCACAGATCCAAAGCTGATCATCAGATTGCTTGTTTAGTCACACAAACAGTCCAAAACCTGCAGATAATCTATTTACTACGACAAACAAATGCAGCAAGATTTAGGTTTCTGTTTCAACATCATTTAACTTGCAAAAACCTGACAGCACTTATAATAATTGGCAGGATTAGGAATTAGAATTTACTATTTAAGATTGTGTTCCTACAAACAAAAAAAAGTCTAGTTACCTCGGTTCCTCCCTTCAAATACAATACAAAACTTCTGCCTCCAAATTAAAAGTAAACACCATTTTCTCCATACCTGCAATATGCAAACTGAACCCCATCAATAAAAAGCTGCTGCAGCCGAGCTTTGCCGGGTTAACTTTCCTCTAAACTCCTGCCAAAAAACCACCAGACAAATTCCATAAGACACCCTCCTTCCTTATCAAGTATGAATTACAAAACCCATCAAACCCCATTTCCTCTGAAGTAATTTCCAGCAGCCTAAGTGCCATATCTCATCCTCATACCCCCAGTTCCCTGGGAGCAGATGTATAACTCCTTGGCCAATAGGTGGCAGAGTTTCACGCTGTATCCAGGCAGGATTGAGGAGAGAGTGAGGGAGGGTGGAAGAAAGAGAGAGGAGAGAGGGGGAGAGAAAGAGAGAGAGAGTGGAGTGAACTCTTACTTGCAGTCTCTGTCCTCCAGATCAAAATGCGGATTGAAGTTGATGAGGATCTTCTGACCCGGTTCTGGGGCTGTTATCACCCACACGCACTGCTGGGAAGGCGGGTAAGCGCCCGGATAGCCAGGGGAGGTCAGGTAGTCCGCGTTGTTTATCAATATATTCCCTCCGCATGTATCTCCACCTCAAAAGAAGGCAGAAAGTTGTACAGTTAGTGGAAAGAAATGGACTTTCTGGGCACTGAGCCTCTGACTGACAGCACATCCCCTCGGTATAAAATAAGTCTATCAGCATGGATGGAGTGGGGATACTATGAGACTTCCAGCTGGGGATCATCATAAATCCAAATATCCACCCTACTAAGTATTGTGCCATGACTGCAACTATAAATTCTCCTCACAGAATATTTTTTACTACCATGTGAAAGATGATATAAAACTAATTTACCCAATTTAAGAAAAAGGTGTGGTAAAGTGAGGCGGATTCTTACGCATCCATACTACCATGTGAAGGTGTGATTACGCCCATGAAGGGTGAGGTGTGCTCGGCTGCCGTGAGTCTCCAACATACAGCCAAAGATGATTGAATTTAATTTTCCTAATGAATGATTTATTACATTGCTTGCAGCTTATGTCAGGCTTCAATGGCAACATGCGCAAAACGCTCAAAAATTGCGCCTTTGAATGGCTGAAGCGCGAAGAACGGAGAGGAAGAAAAATCACCAATATTTGTAATAATGAGAGTATTTATGCCTGTGATAATACATTGGTAGTTTCTTCTGATTGTAACGTACTTTGTGTTGTATTCAATCTCTTCTGGTATCACTAAACACTCCTATAATAATCTTGTTTTTGGTGAATTTAGTATATTATCAATTCTTTTACATGTTAGGATAATACAGTAAAACACACATATGGTTTAACATGAAACCCTGCAGACGTGCTCTCATAGGAACAGCCGAGGCATAACAGGTGAGAGGCAACAATGGTGCAAAATGATGCAAAAATGGATCAACATTCAGCCAGACTGCCTGTTGTAAAGCCACATGTATTCATACAAGCAGACAGTCAACACCTACCATTCAGAGTCCACGAAGCAACGGAGATGACTTGGGTGCACAGGAACAATAGCAATCCACTACACATCCTTAGATTGTACAACACAGACATTCTGGGAAAGGAACAAAAAAATAAAATAAAGACAAACTGAGGTGAAAAAATGTCCAAGGAGTTTATCCCAAAGAGAAAAATTAGCCGGAAAAAATGTCTCAAAGTAAGAGATCTGGTTGTTGTGGGGTCCCCAGCATCTTGTGAGCCTCAGCACCAGATCCCCGCGTCTGTCAGGGAACAACTTGCCATCTCCTTGGAAAAAAAGAAGAAGAAAATAATCCAAACGCAGGAAACAAGACGATGATTCAAGAGGAAAAATCCGTTCACCAAAAAGTGTCAGTGGTGCGCCCCCGATTCTTTATAATAAATCTCTCACTTCAGATGCCAAACAGGGATGTTAGACGTACTTCCAAGTTGAAAATTTGAAATAATTAAAAAAAAAAGAAATCACTAGTTAACCAGCATGATCATTGAAAACCAATCGCGGGGAACATCTGAACGTGTGTCTCTCTCCACAGATCTGTTACTCCTTATTTCAGTTCAGCTCTTCCTCCTCCTCTCTCAGCTACTGACTGACTGACTGACCGTCACAGCAGAAATGTCAGGGAATACGAGGCGAGCCGTGAAAGTAACAGAGGAATTTCCACTCCCCAAATTCCTGCTCCGAGACGCCAGTGCGCGCAACCAGCAGCGACCGACCGCTATGAGGGGCTGGAGCAAACTGACACCGGTGCGTGCAGGGCTGGAGCAGGAAAAACTGCGCACGCAAATTCACGTTGGCATGTGAGTTTAGTAGAAGGTGTGGGCAGTGTACATGTAGCGGGGTGAGTCCTCATCTGAACCAATGTAAAAGAAAATAATAATAATAATAATAATAATAATAATAATAATAATAATAATAATAATAATAATAATAATAATAATAATAATAATAATAATAATAAACAGGAGCAAAAGACCACAGAGAGATTTAATTGTTGCGTCTTTGGTGATCTACATCTGTTCATTCGAGCCATTTGTCTAATATATCCATAATCTGCTCTCTTTGTTCCTATAATAAACATATGTTTGCTCATTTTGGTTGAATTATTGAAAACATGTGGTTGTTTTTTATTCGATTTTGCTCCATTTATATAAAGTTAGTCAAAATACAAACTAAGAATGCTCCACTTTAATGAGAAACTTTGTCTCTGATTTTGAAATATTGAAAAGTGATCACCTCAAATATGAAGAGTCCTTAAAACTGACATCATTACGTATGAATAAATAACCCAGAATGGATTTTTTGTACCTATTGCTCCATTTTTATCCTAAATAAGCTTAAATAGGAAACAATGAGCCTTACTGCCATGTTGATGAATCCTGATTAGAGAGAATTGGGTTATTAGATTCACATTAACGTGATATGCTATAAAATAAAAGGCTGAACATGTTTATAGAGGGAGCTGTTTACTGACAGCCTACTGAATGTCATATTCATTCATCACTCCTGTTGTTCAGTATTGTATATAGCAGGCAGCAATTCATTGTCATTAACCACTCTATGTATTATAAAATAAATAAATAAATATCAGGAATAGTAATGTATCTTCATACTGCTATGTTAGTGCATTACAGGAGTTAATTTGTCATCCATCCATCTTCTTTCCGCTTATCCGGGGTCGGGTCGCGGGGGCAGCAGCCTAAGCAGGGAAACCCAGACTTCCCTCTAATTAATTTGTCATAAAGTCCCAAAACATGCCTCATCTACAGAAGCTATAGTGATTTCCTTCATTTCCCAGAATGCCTTTTACCAACCACTAGAGAGCATGCCTGAACTTGTTGCACACAAGTGTTGGTTTGTATTTTGAGAAAGCAATATTGATAGTGATGAAGAGCAACGGCCACACAAAACACATTGTGTGTGTTTTTTTGTTGAATTGTAGTCAGATGAAGATAAAGACAGAAAGTGGAATCTAAAAACAGGATCCACTACGACAGATTAAGGATGAATGATCGTTGGCATTGGTGGAAAATGGCAACAAGACATCATGATTAGATTGAAGGTTTTGGATCAATGAGGTTTTTTTGTGTCCATGTGGTTTAGTCAAATTTAAAGGGGTTAACATTTGAAAATAAACATATGAATACCTTACACACATGTTTTTTTCTTTTTTGTGAACCCATGTAAATAGAGGGGAGTGTTTGGGCAATACAGGGGCTTTGGGTGGAGAAACAAGAAAAATGATATTCTATTAACGTCTATTAATGACGATGAGTTAACAAAAAAATAATTAATGTTCTAATATTTTTTAGGGTCCCTGTTCATGTCATGGATCCTTAGAGTTGTCCTAACTTTTCACTCCCTTACAGCGCCCCCTGTTTGTTGCATGCACCCCTCTTCTCTATCTGTATTCTGTCTCTCTGCACATTTCAGCCATAAGATAAAGACAAAAAATGCCCCCCAAAACATCTCATTTTAGGTGAGTGGGGATGTCTTCATGTGGTAAACAACAGAAGACCCCAGGTGCTACTGTGTGTAATTAACGAGAGCTTGCTTGTTCAGCACAACTTCGCCGGCTAAAAAAAGATTAAAAAATATGATTATCTGACACTTATAAGAGCTGCTAATGGCTCACCACATTGTACTAAACACAGTGTGACAATTTATAGTAGCGAGCTTTAAGAAACAACAGGCCTTTTAGTTTGCAAGTGTCAGCCTTCGAATCGTCACTGAGAATCGCACAAAATAAGCCAGCGTCTCAGGGGATGAATAAGGAAAAAAAAATGATAGTGGTGAATTACAGTCAATTGAGTTTCTAGTGTTATACATATTATTTACTGCACTTTCTATTCTTCGGAGTGGAGACAATATAAAATGTTTGGCAGCAGAAAACACTCACAACTGCCAAGCATGACTGAAATAGCATCAGTGGCAAAGTACAGCGGCAAACTGCAAAGCGAGAACAGAACTTGTGTTATGGTAACAAATCAGAGCTTTAGACTGACGACGACGACAGTTTCCTTTTGCATTGACGCTGCTGATCGCTGATATTACTTCATGCAAATATTCAGCATCTTGATCCCCCCCCCCCCCGTCCCATTTTCATTCAAGTACTTTACAGGTAGTCACAGCCATTAATCAGGATTTAATAAAAGGCCAATAATAGCCCAATAAATCACTCTAATGCTAGTTCATGTCCATTAATTATAGGGTTTAGCAGGTAAGTGAGTGTGAGCGGACGGGGAGTGAGATATACAGGGTGTGTTATGTATTCAGAGGACTTTTTAAAAGTGAAACCGCATATTTGTGTGGCAACAGAACAATAATGTCAACCGAAGAGAATATGATTGTACATCTCTAACTTAGTCTGCCATATCATACCTATCAAACTGGTGAGAGTTTGCAAGTTTCAATAATTTTCTATATGGATGACTGACATTTGGAGCTGTTGTCTAGGCTTGGGTGGATATTAAAGGATAGTTTTACATTCTTTAAAGTCAGTCTTAAAATAATAGTGAGATGTCCATGAAGATTGACAGAGGTATTCTTTGCTGTTATCATTCCTCCTCCCCTTCCAAACATGTACAACCTACAGTGGCTGCAAAACTTGGGAAAAATGAGCCAATTTGGTTAGTCTGTTCTGGGCTACTGTAGAAACGTGGTGGTGCAACATGACGTGCTCCATGAAAGAGGATCCCTTCCTTATCTAGATATAAAAGGGCTCATTCTTAGGTAATGAAAACGCAGTCACTCTTATCTTCAGGTGATCACACACTAATTAAAACATACTTATGAATATTATATTACTTTTCTGCCAAGTCCGTTCTGCTAGATACCATTAAATTCTGCACACGGTAGCTTTAATATGGAGGACTGGTTGATGTTATGACAGACAGGAACATCCAAGAATTGATAAAAACAAACTGTCTGTTCCACCAGATTTGTTCAGCAAATATCCAGCAGAAGGGTCAGTCTTCATCTCTCTGTATCCAACATACTCACAGCCTGTAATGTCTACATCTATAATAACAATAACATTACATTCTGCCCGGTACAAACCTGTGCACATACACACTCACATGCATAGACACACACATGCACGCACATGCTTCCAGTGGCTGTGGAATGATGGAGGAGGGGTGGTATTTCTATAAAGAAACAGTCATATCTCAGTAATTACAGGAGACACTGACAGTGATCCATTAGCTTTGCTGCGGTGGGCTGAGAGCAGCAACAGTTACATGCTGGCTAACTGGTACACACACAAAAGGTACACAGTGCTATGTTTATATGTAGAGAAACACATATCCTGTTATTATGCACTTACAAATCCCCAGCATATATTCAGTGCATGCTGCAATCACAAAAACACATATATTTAAGGTCACATGTACATAAATCAGACTGGAAAGCTCCTCTTGCTCTGCTGGACACTGATAAGTATTATGGACTGTTATCATTTACATCAAACTCAATCAACAGCTGTTATTACCACTGTTTTTATCATATCTGTGACTTGCAGCATGATGCACTTCATATTACAGTTCATCCTTTTCCCCCCATTTGTATATTATTACTACTATTTTAATTCTTATACAAGGCAGGATTGGACAAATAAATTCAGTCTTAACCCCTCCATGCTTTACAAATATTAAAATATTAAAAATGATAACAGAATAAAACAATGTATTTGGCCATAAAATACAACAAAGTATATAAAAGTAGCATTAAAGATTAAATTAAATGCAAAACTACATTATCGTATATGTACATAGTTACATTTATACATACAAATAGTGTAAATTGTAACATTTGTAACACTCGCATGCATTTCTCTGTATATTTAAAAAAAATGCAATATCTGCAATATATTATAAGTAACAGGTACCTGCACTTGCATTCATTGTAAGTTGCACCTCTCTTTGTTCTACAAGCACATTTGTTTTGTGCTTGTGTATATATATATATATATATATAATTTTATGACAGATAGTATATCTACTGTGTACATGTTATATTTATTGTATATTGCATATCGAGCATCTTTGGCACAACAAGTTGCTTAAGGAAGAAAAAGGTTTTATCTGTTATTTATTTTATCTATCATATTTTAGAAAACACTCATGCAAGCACACATAGAAACAAAAGAATGTATGTACAGTACACACAAAGATACACACATAAAAGATGACAACATCACAAATACTGATGAAATAATGATGTGCATATGTACAAATGTATATCACAGTCTTTTTCAAGAGCTCCCTTTCATAAAACAATCCATTCACAAAAGCTGAAACCTTCTCGTAGCTCTAAAGCATATTTATCACCCCCCCCCCCCCCCCCCCTATTCTACACACACACATACACACATACACACATACACTTGTCCACATGCAGAGATACAGACCCATACACAAACACATTTTCTGCAAAGATATTTCAACACAACATGAGGTCATGGCACCACGGATAAGATCTCACAGCCTGGCACTGTTCCAGGCTGCTTTCTCTGATGTGTTCACACACACTTCATCACCTAATGATGAGGCTCTCTGGATTGAGGAGTAAAATGAGCAACGCTGGCCAAAAAACGCCTTGTTTGAAGACTCGAGTTGTGATAATTACTGTCATTACCAAGCAGGCGATTTGAAAAGGGACAATATAGCCATCGTCCAGTTGTAGTGGTGAATGAAAGTGTGAGTAAACTCATTTTAATCTCAGCTACTTCACTGTGAGTCCATTATCTTTTTAGAATGTCGAGTCTTCTTGTAAATCACAAGTTGCCAAGTTTGCTGTGGAGCTGCTCTATGTTACGAATGAAGCCAAGTCCAGCCTCATAAATTAAAATAAAAACCCAAACAGGGCAGATTCCTTCACACAAACCATTTATCATTCATGCATATGGTATATATACTTTATATAAACATGTTTTCAACCATGGAAACTATCAGCATACACCATTTTTGTGAGGCCACGCCCCCCTGGCAGTCACATCTGGGGTTATCAGCTTTACAGCAATAATAGATGATTTAATATACAAAACAGACATCTTAATATGCTGTTTGGTTCTGTTTGACTGGGAACAAATCATTGTTATATAAGGTTGCATCTCATGATTAGTTTAATTTTCAATAAATCTGCCAACTATTTTCTCAAATACTTGATTAATCTTTTTTTATTAAAAATATCACTACTACTAACATATGTTGAAAAGCTGGAACTGTGGCATTTAAAAAAATAATTTATTAATCAAATGTAATAATAGTTACAGATTATTTTGACTTCAATCAACTAATTGTAGTGCTACTGTTATGTAATGTAAATAATGTCAGTTTTTGCATATGAAAACTACAGAAAATATTACAGTACAAAATGTAACATTAAATGATAAAATATTACAAATCATCATCATCAAAGAAAATTGACCTGCTTAACTAGAAGAAGTTGAGAGAAGTTCATTTACTTAAATATGAAAAATTAAAGGAGTTAGTCGAGTTTGAACATATCTTTCATGTGTTGAATTGGTGGTGAATGCTGCAACTCTTTGAAGTGTGAATTAAAAAGTTCAGAACAAGTTCAGAGCTTATCACCAACATTTCCCATCACAGAGCAAATCAAGAGATTTTGAAGCCTGTCATAAAAAACCTGATTTCCATTAAGTTTCCCCTTATCTAAATAGCGGTTTCATTAGATGCTGAGTCATATCTGAGTCAGAAACAGCTGAAAGTCATACCTTTTCTATCCGTCAGTAGAATTTGAGCTCCATTACACAGTTGACTCACAGTGCTGCACAAACACACACACACACACACTCACACACAAACACACACACACACACGGTTTCCATCCAAAAGCAGCAACATAATAGTGAGTCATTATTTATCAGATCAAGTCAGGGCAAAACCATTTATGCAACACTTTCAGCAAACCAGGTTCACTGCAAAGTGCTTTAGCACACAATAGAAGGAAAACAGAAACATCATAAACAAGAGTAAATATATAAAGCTTGTTTATTTTATGCACCCTTATCTTCAGAGCTGTTTCCACCCTATACATGTTTGCTGAAATGAAGTTATTACACTTTCCTATTGCATGAGAATTGCCTTCATATTTACTTTCCATTATCATCTGTTTTTGTGACTTGAGATTATTTTTATTGTTTTGTTGACAAGCGCTCTGAGATTCCAAGATGAGCGAAATGTTTAAATAATGGTGAAAATATGCGCAAAATTCATGGCTATTGGCAAGACTCAGACAGTTTATATACATTTAATAAGCCTGTAAGATATTCCAGCTGCCACTATATCAAATCACCAACAGATAAAATATGGAAAGCACACCAACAGTCTGATACAGTTAACACAGTTTAAAGTTTTTTTTTTAAATATTTCAAGATAATAATTCAGTTTTATTCTTCCATAAAATAGCTTGAGATCTGAAATATATTGGTTATATATATTGGTAATATCTCTGCTTTTAACTTGTAAAATGTGTGAAAATAAACTCAATAATCAATAGATAACTATAAAAAAGATTTAACAATGGAAACTAATTTTTCAAAGCTGGGATCTAAAACAGTTTTATTACACAGTATTTGGCTGACAGTTTTACCCTCTAACTGTAACCAGATCAGCTTTTTTCAGTGAAAATAACCCCACTTGTGTTCCTTGCTCATTTCTTGCACAGAGTGATATTTGCCTCCCTTATTTTTAGGGACAGCTGTTCGAAATTTTCCCTTTCATTCACTCTGTTGGCACAGTCGTCATTGATTTAGCCTAAGCCCCTTGCTTGGCACTGAGCGGCTATGAGAAGAGGCTTAAGTGCAAGTGCCAAAATCTGACACTTCTAGAAACCCTGATACTTCGTCAAGTGATACGAAAAGCGGCTTGTCAAGAGAGAAACGCTGTCCCATGTCTCTGTCAGTGTGTGTGTGCATGTGCATGCGCGTGTGTGTGTGTGTGTGTGTGTGTGTGTGTGTGTGTGTGTGTATGATCTTGTATTAGAGAGCATCAGTAGACAAAAAACCCTCAAAAAACTCTTTGCAGTACATTATACAGCACATGCATTGGATAATAAGATCATGCAAACAATACTATAAAATACAACACCAATAAAGGAATCAACACCTTCTGATACAGATTTGACAGAAGCCAAAAAAATACAAATGTTACATCAATCTATCCTATCTTCTTGTTTGAAGTACTTCAATGAGTTTCTGTTTTAAAGGAAGAACAGCTGGTTCTTTTAATGCTTTCGTGATACTTCTCTTCTCTGAACTATTTTCACACGACAGGAAACTCACATAACTTTAACTCACATTTGTTTTAGTTCAGTTTAGTTTATTGTAGTTTAGTTCAGTAAGCATGAAAAACTAGGAATCCTACATAAAAACAAATCTTATGCCAATCTTTTACCCAACATTTTAAACAGTTGATTATTTCACACGAGATGTTTTTGTATTTTTTTCATCTAGTTCTGTGCAACAATCAAAGTTCATCAACTTTTATCAAAAACAATGTGTTGACAATTTTGCTGTTTGCGTATTTGGCCAGCAATGTCATTTAAATCTGATCAAATATTCCCACACAGTCTTGATGAAGCAGATTAACAGAGTTTTTGATTGTTAAACTCTTATCAAATAATAATGTTGGAATTCTTTTTAAATGATTGTTGCTTATTCAGTTATAAATGTTCAATGTTATAGAGGAATTAGAGGGGCTTTAAGTTGATTGCAGTTCAGCTGTGGTAAGATAATTGAAAACAGGCGTGAACAGCACCATAACAAACAGCAAAATATCAACAACAGAGAAAAAATAAATTGAGTGTAGTTGCAAAAGAAAGAATGATGACTACTTTACTTGAGGTGCACAAAAAGTGTAATTAATGTTTAAGTAACTACAAATTAACCCTTGAATACTGTTTGTTTTCTATATTTGAGAGCTGTAAAAACACCATATACACATTTCTTCAAGGTGGGCTTTTCGTTATGTGACCCACAGTTTACAAAAATGGAAATAAAATGCCTATATTTTTTTTATTTTTGTGCAGCTGATATAGTTTTTCAAACATGCTGTATTTATCATATGGCAAAGGCTATTTGCACCCCTGGTGCAAATATCAATGAATGCCATTTGCACCCAGTACAATTAGAAGTGGATGCTATTTGTACCCTGGTATATATAGCAAAGTATTCTATTTGCACCCGTCTTGGTGCAAATATCAATTAATGCTATTTACACCCCGGTACAGGAGTGCATGTTGTCGGAGGGGAGCGTCTGGAGATAAATAGCAGCGGGATAAATATACGTCGCTGTTCTCTTCTGTATATCATATAATAATTTGTGTCCGGTGAGATCTATCACTCCCCAGCGTGAGAAATGTCAGGTGTGGCGTATGAGCGTGAGAGCAGCTTGAAATGCGTGTCTCACGGCCTGAGACTTCAGAGGTCTGACGATGTATTTGGTATCCATAGCAACCATAGATCTGTCAAAATTTGATTTCCATCATATAACAAACTGAAGGTTGTAAATTCAGACGTTTTCGGGTTGTATGCATTTACTTAACAAGTGAAAATGTAGCAGAGTTTTTCTGCTGAAAACATTATCAATATATAACTGCTACTGCAAAGACTCGAACCAGAGTCTCCTGAACAATTGACGGACACGCTGCCCATTACGCCACCGCTTCAGTCCTACAAAGTAATGTGACAGCCCAATATGTTTGCTAATACAGAAGATAGATATTGGCGACAAATAATTTCTGGCTGACAAACTGACGCTTTTATGCATTCACTGAAGAAAGATTATGAAAATATAATTCAACTTTCCCGCCAGAAATGTCTTTAAAACAAACATTAGAGATGAAACCTTTCTAAATTCGCCTTTTTCTGTTAGCGTGGAAGATGAATGTCCGCCATGTTTTAACGTTGTTATAAGTCGAGGGTGCAAATAGTTATAATGCATATTCTATAAAATATTCTGCTGGACCATAAAATAGTGATTGTGAATGTCTTTTTTTCATAAGATTAACCAAACATTTATTGATTACTGATGGGGAATTTATGAATGTGAGTTGGTGAAGAGACTAATTATAAGTCAGAGTATGAACAGTATGTAAGAGTTAACAAGTAGTTACTAGTTTTGGCTGCTTTACAGTTAAGCAGAATGGGAAAAAAGTGGTCAGTGTGATCTATTAACAGATATTTATGAACTAATCATTACTTAATGATTCATTAATATTATATCTTCCAGTCTGCTCTCTAGAGTTATAAATGAATCACTTTTTAATGATTCATTAATCATCAAGTCATTCCTCATTTGTTCCTTTAGTAAGTTGGTGCAGTTTTATGTACAGTATTGTCAAGTTTTTACCAAAAAGAAGCCCACCAGAGAGGAGAGGATAAACACAACTTTTAAAAGTGTGATTCAGAGGAAAACGTGGAAAAAGAACAGCTACATTTGTTGTCTAAACATTATCTCAAATGTATTTTTTAGCATTGCCATGACCTGATTTCTTTTGTTAAATGTTATGTTTGCTAAACAGAGGTTTACAGTAAACCATGAGCCAGAGTGGGAATAAAGATAAACAGAATTTAAAAAGGGAAAGCAAATGACAAAAAAAAAAGGATCTAATGAAGCAAATGAAAGCCAAAAGGGGAAAGTGAGAGTATCATGGCTTAAAGGTCACAGAGAGTGTGATCAGTGACCCGGAGCTTGAGGCAGGGGGGCCATTACTTATTAGTGAAGGGTGTGTGTGTGTGTGTGTGTGTGTGTGTGTGTGTGTGTGTGTGTGTGTGTGTGTGTGTGTGTGTGTGTGTGTGTGTGTTTGTGTGTGAATGATTGAGTGCCTGTGACTGTTTGTGTCATTATTACATTAGAGAGAGAGACTAAGATAAGAGAGGAGGTGGGAAGCGCGGGAATGTATTTTTCCACATTTGCAAAGGAAAAAGTGTGTGTGTGTGTGTGTGTATGTATGTGTATGTGTGTGTGTGTGTGTGTGTGTGTGTGTGTGTGTGTGTGTGTGTACGTGCATGTTTAGGATTGAGCGTTATGTTTCGGAGAGCAAGACTTGTTTCTTGTGTGTTTGTGTATTAGATAAAACATTATCACCGTCTGTTTCAAACATGCTCCAACCAGCCTGAGACGGCCAACATGGCAATTACAGCATGGAGGCTTTTAGGGGTCAAAGGTCAGCCCAAAGCAGTGAAGTCACCTCAGATGACTTCTAACAACTCGAGCAGTTAATTAGTGAGTGAGAACGAGTCACGGCTACTGGCTGTTGTTTTATTAGACATTCCAGCTGAATGTTTTCTCCTGCTATGCACAGGTTATTTAACTTCCTCCTAATGTTTGACATTTATATGCAAGAAATATATCTCACACACACACACACACACACACACACACACACACACACACACACACACACACACACACACACACACACACACACACACACACACACACACACACACACACACACACACACACACACACACACACACACACAGTATAAAATGTGTTGTTCAAGTAACCACTTTCTGTTTAATAAGACTTAAAATATTCATGTTTTCTGTAGTGAAGGCATTTGTACTTTTGACAACACGCTGCAAGAAAAAATAAATAAAAAAAGACACCCACGGCAGGGACATTAGCTGGTTGTGTGGATGTTTTATATCCAGATTTATCAGCTCAAGGACACTTCTGTGAGAATATTGTTATTATTTTTCTTGTAGGAATAGGTATGAAACAAAACATTATCAGTTTAGTCCGTCTGGCAAAATATTCTGCCTATGCAATGAGATAATTTGACAAAAATATCACTAGAGTAAAACAGGAGATTTAGGCAGTTGCAGCACAAGAAAGTGGGTTAGATTTAGAGGAATTACTCATTACCTGGGAGGCATTTTTTATTTCTAAATTGGGTATTTTAAGCATTAGAAGGTTGCATGAGGAACTAAGCTTGAAACTATTTTGTATGATTTCCTAGATAACATTTGTTCTTACATTTGAGGAAGATGTTAAAGGAATTAAAAGGAGGGATCTGATGAGATCCACCAAATTTACACAGAAATCAGATCAGAATTTTAATTATTGGAGACATTTAAGACATAATATTGTATTTTATGAAGATATGTTGAACAGATTGAGGTAAAGTTGTGTATCCATCATGATTTATCTTGAAAACCTTTTATCTGCTAAAGGAAAATTTGGGAATTTTGTACGAAATATTGACAAAAGATGATATATATTATATATTATGCTGTTTTATATGCCTTGAATGAATGCTGATTCCTAGGATGTAAAGTATAAAAAGAAATCTGAAGCAACAGTATACAGGCAACATCCTGATGAAGGCAAGACAGCTGAAACTGTTTAGTGAAAGAAGCTCAAATGGAGATGAGTCATGCAACATGTTTACAGAAAAGCTCACACAGGTCTGAACATCAGTGTGTGAACTCCCAAGGTTATGAAATGAAAGAATAATATTACCAAACCATCTCGGAAAGTGTAAGCGAGTGAATAAAAATCTCTTTGTGAGCTTGTCATTTCATCCAGCCAGCACGTTCTCACTGTCAATAAAGAAGATTTGTTACTACAACATTCTGCTTATTATATGGTTAAAATCTCATTTGGAAGCATTAGCGAGATTTGGCAATATTTTGGAGAAAAATTGCAAACATTTGACGTCGATAAAGTACACACAGGCAGCATGGGAATATGCAGACTGCTGTGAGTGATTTCATCTATCTGGAAAAAGACTTTTGCTCATTTGTTTTCTTGTGTTAAACCGAAGCTACAATAAAAACAACAGAGATCAATGATTGCGTGTAAAGCCGCTTGCATTGTCGACATCGTATTAAGATAATCTGCTGATATTTGTTTTCATCTGTGGACAGGCAGGAGTGAATAAAAAGAACACCACAGATGAGAAGAATGATGTTTCTTTCGCACCTTTATTGGCTGCAAACTTATTCTTTTGAGGCTTGAACTGTAAATGATATATTATTGCACTACCTATCTGCATGAAACTGCCCCTGAAGCAGTTCACAAGTAGAAGGTTTGATTCCTGCAGATACTCTGTATAAATAAAATGTATGCACTCCCAGATAGAGCACACTTGGCCGACATCTCTGTACAAAATGGCAGATATGAGTTGCATTTACCACTTGTATACGGTTATATTTTAAAATGCTACACTGTAATAATCGTGCTGGTCTATATAAAGAAAACCCATCCACCACTGAAACACTCCCCCATTGCCAATAACCTCAGCAAACATTCCCCTTTCTTCGCGTAACCAACCCCGCTATCACTGTATTTACATTACCCAAAATGAATGACCCTAATCGAGTGCGGCCTACAGTTCCTAAATCACTGAAAACAGCCATTGCGGCCTGACAACATGTTCAATTTTCCAGCCGCCTCACCTCATTTTTATTCTGCGTGTGATGCCCAGTGTCATGGAGCAGCGGTTTCAAGCCCAAGCACGAGTAATGGAAAGGATGGTGGAAGGGAGGGAGGGAGTGGAGAAAGAGAGAGAGAGAGAGAGAGAGAGAGAGAGAGAGAGAGAGAGAGAGAGAGAGAGAGAGAGAGAGAGAGAGAGAGAGAGAGAGACAGAGAGAGAGAGAGAGAGAGAGAGAGAGAGAGAGAGAGAGAGAGAGAGAGAGAGAGAGAGAGAGAGAGAGAGAGAGAGAGAGAGAGCAGAGACCTGCAATGGTTTAAAGCACCATGCATCTTTTCTATCTGACGGACTCCGCTGGTTACCGAGTCAATGGTTCACTGGGCCATGAAGGAGCCGATTTGTTCTCCTACCCCTTCGACTGGCTCTGGATTTAGCTAGCCACCGCACTGTAGAAAAAAAAAAAAAATCCATTTTAACAAGTTGTTTAATCTGGTATCGTTTATATTTGTCCTTAAAAGAAAAATCAAGCGATGTGAGGAAATGCAGATTTCAGCAGCAGATTTGCTCCGAGCGAGACAAATCACTCCGTGAGGTAATTCAAACAGTTCCACTTGATAAAAAAAAAGCTAAATCCAGGAACATGGCGAGTTGGATTAGGAACAAACACACTGTGAGATTGATATGGATCTCTCCAACAGTCAAGCTTATTGTGTTACTCCAAGATTCGGTCAATGACGTCTCCAAGAAATTGTTTGTATTTGAATTTAGAGGAGCTTCCAAATTTCTGAATGTTCCTAATTGAAAAAAGACTCGAAGACTCAACAATAAATGGCCCGTTGACATGTTTTGCAGTAAAAAGGGAGGTGATAGATGTGGTTATATGTGAAACAGAGGTGAAAGTAGCAGCGGTTGGACGGAGCACTTTCAATCATTAGACACCTCAGACCGTAAGGTTTCAGAGACGGAGGAAAGGAGGGATTCTTAGAAAGTATGACAAGTCCAAGTTACTGAGTCATACATCAACACATCCTTGGAAAATACTTGAAAGATACGTTCCAATGTTTACAAGTCTGTCTTAAAATAATATTCATATACCCGTATGCACATTTAAAAGAGAGCTACTGGTCACTGTGATTGTCTGTTCCTTTCTAATGCAGTTTAAAGTGATTCCACAGTCCTCCTTTTGTGGAAAACATGTATTTTAAAGTTCAGCTGAAGCTAATATGAGGCTTTAGAAATCCCAAAGTTAGTCTTTTTAGCCTGTAATTCCCTCCTTGTGGTTCTATTGTTCCACCGCAGTCCAGTAAGTGGGAATACTTTATTAAAAAGACTAACTTTGGAAGACGTCCACTTGATTGGGCTGATACTCAGGAGGCTGCATGTTTTCAGCAGAACAATGACTTTGAGATTTGTCCTTAATTTCCTACACTGTAATTTCTTTCAGGGCCAGTGTAGAGAGGAGATAAAATTACAGTCAGCAGTAACTCTTTATATGTGCATGTGTATATTTGTATTGTTACAAATGCCTGTAAATTTAAACTATCTGCTAGTTATGTTGGACTAAGTCATTCTAATTCATCACCAAGAACTTTTTGTTCTTCAAATTAAATGACAAAGTATGTTTTTTATAAATGCTCCCCAAAGCAACACACATATCCAATATGACGCCCATGTTGGTAGGATAGCTCATTTTTATTAGTGCCCTTTGTAATAATTGTCTTACCTGATGCTGTGGAGGATAAAGTTTGGTTAGGGTTAGGCACAAAAATGCCTAGAATAGTTTTAGGAAAAGATCATAGATTTGGTTTAAACTTTGGGAAACTTTGGTCATGATAGTTGAAATAATAATTACTAAGTTACGGTTTAAGTTTGTGGTTAAAAGAAAGTGAACAGCTGCAATACACATATGTTGAACAGCTGCAACGATAAGTTAATTGATTAGTTGATCCACAGAAAATTAATCTGCAACTATTTTGATCATTTTTAATCATTTTTATTCATTTTCCAGCTTCTGAGATGTTTATATTATCACATTTTCCAGATTTATATGATATTTTTCATCTTTCTCTGACATTTTATAGTCCAACCAATGACTAAAAATAGCAAAATTATTTTCAGATTAATTAATAATGGAAATGAACATTAGTTGCAGGCTTAATATTATGTTTTTTGGAAAGATACTGTCTTTTGTCTCTTTCAGATATAAAAAGCTGCAAAATTCATTTGTTTATTCGTGGATTTTTTGGATCTGATCACTTCAACAAGGTCTCATTTAAACTAGACATGACAAGGCCAGCAGTGAGGCGAAAACATGGGGCCAAGTGATATACTGTCTTGTTATCTTTGGGTTCTGAGGTCTAAACAGTTGGAATAATGACTCATTGAGAAAGAAGCCCGTCTGTCGGCAGAGACACTGTCACTGCATCTCATTGATTATTTGGTCAGACCAGACGATTGTTTACAGGACAATCAATAGTTAGTGCAAATTGTAATCACTGCTAACACACACAAATGCATGAAAGCAGCCAATCATTCTTCTCAGTCAGGGAGTTTAGGAAATGTGGCCGCACGGAAACCCATTTTAATCTATACATCAATGCTTTATATATCCTAAGCAGGTCAGCTTGTGTGTGGGCGTGAACATTAAAAAAACAACACATGTACACACTCACAAACCACATGACTGCTGTTTAAAATATGCAAACGCTGGTCTGTTTAAGCATGTGTTACTACAGTATGTAAGCTCACCAGGTTGGCCTCCCTACATCAGATGAATCTGCAATTCACAGCTTATATTTGATGCCAATTCTTGACGCCAATGCTTTTATATATAACATGATAAGATCTATTTATGGATTATAGACAGAAAACAAAATCAAAGGGGTTAACATGTTAAAACACTTATTTCCAGCATGGTCCCAAGATGTTAAAAGACTAGAAACATTAAGAAACACATTCAACATAAAACTAAACAATAAACAATTAAAATCCCAAATCACATCTCCACAGTTTAACCCTTACATACTGTTCATATTCTGACTCATAATTAGTCTTTACACCAATTTTGTATATTCAGGGTCACATTAGTAAAAGTACACCTTGCAGAAATGTGTATAGGGTGTATTTACACCTCTAAAATGTAAAAATGGGTGAAATATTACCCTGAACAGTACATATAGGTTAAATAAAATAATAAAGCCCACATAGACATACCTACATAAAACAAATACAATATGATGGCTGAAGTAGAAATGTCATTGAAGGTTTCATTCAAAATCTGTAGCAAAATGTAAATGTGTGGAGGACATTGATGTTAGAAACTTTAATTTTATTCTGTTTCTGATAAACAACTGGAATATCTTTGCATGGTTTGCAGTTCAAACAATTACTTAGTTATCTTATACTGAGCCTTCATGAATCTCCTCAGTTCAGCCTCCGTCTGAAACAGGCCGTTTTAGCGCTTGTCTCATAAAAGTCGCCCCTTCCCACTGAGCCCACTCTTCTCTGAATGGTTAGCTTTGGGTTATCTGCCCTTCAACAGACTTCACCTGGTGACGTAAACTAAACTAGTGGAAGGATTTCACTTCTTTTTCTTGATCTTGAAATTGAAAATTCTCAAATACATCTGAACATATTGAGCCTGAATCCTATCTGAAATATGCGAGTGGACAACATAAACAAACCTTGGGACAACTTTAGCCACACAGAGCTACAGAACAGTTGGGCATGCACAAACAATCTGACATCATCATGAGGAGAAAGTAGAGGTAACATTGCAAACCCTGTGTTCAGAGCATGCAGAAATCCTGGTTTTTGACTTGCAGGGAACACTTTTATATACGTTCACCTCAAGTTTTGTAACCGTGACCATGTTTAAGATAGACATCTGACATCATAACAGTATACAAATAACAGAAAACCACAAAAAGCATGGCGTGTCCCCTTTAAACAAGACTTATGTGAGCTTAATGAAAGACCCTATCCTGAAATATTAGTATTGTGTCTGTATACAAGTATCAATATCATGCCAACTTATGTATTATTTATTTTAAAATGAGGGTCATTTATCTAAGAAGCTCTACCTCACATCTCACTCTCATTTATATCTCACTGGTGTGGTGCATAATCCAATAATTACTGAGCAGATACTTCTTATATATATAGTAATCTTGGCACGATTGGATTCATGCATCATTTAGATGGAATGAATTGCTAAGAGCTCCTAAGCTAAATTCCCTCTGGAGATATTAAGGCTTTATTATCTGATTTCTTTTATGACTCATGCAATAGTTGTTATTCATTCTGTTGGTTGTCTGACTTTATATTTGTTTAACTCTTTGTTGCTTTTGCAGCACTAGTTGCCTGTCAGTGTTCAAGGACTGACTGTAAATGTCTTCTCTCTTGAAAGACAGATTTTGATCTCAATGAATTCATGAATTCATGTCTCTGCAGATTGTGTAAGACGTCTTCAAATGCTTGTGCGAGGCTTTAATCCACCCAGAACATTGATTATAGATGATTCAGCGAGACATTACATAACGAGATTTTGTACAATACGTACAGTTAATGACAACATAGGAAAAGCGATATACCCCTATATTAAAATCTCCTTGTATAGCATTTGCTTTATAGGTAAAGGATATGTTTGTTGATTTTCTACGTTTCTCTTATTGTCAACAAATCTCATCTGCAGAGAAAAACCATTAATGAACTAATCCTATACTGTGTATGTATCCAAAGCCTGATATATCTTGTTTCTTGTTGTCCAAAAACTATTACAAAAACTTAAGTGAGCCACACTGCTGCAATGGGTGACATGTTACTTCACCCCAAAGATTATAATCATGTTAGTTTGTTTAGAAACTAATTACAGGGGTCATGTCATGTTTTTTTGTGATTTTCTGACATGTATATACTATTGTAATGTTTTAATGTCTATAATTAAACTTGATAAAAGTTCCAAAACTTGAGGTGAACATATGTAAAAGTGCCACTTTTACATCAGATCGTTCAAAAAGCCTTTGTTGCTAAGGTTGTTGCTAAGGCTCCATGGTTTGTTTGCATCGTCCACTTGCATATTTCAGATTGGATTCAAGCTTGAACCAATAAGTATTTAAGAAGTTAAGATTTTGAGTAAAGAACAAGAAAAATAAGTGAAATCCTACTACTACGGTTTGATTACGCAGCCTCTGGAACCAGCTGAAGTCTACTGAGAGGCAGCGAACCAATCAAAAGACAGAATGGGCTCATTGGGAGGGACTGAAACAGCCTATTTCAACCAGATGCTGAATTGAGGGGCTGCATATAGGAGAAGTATAAAACAAATAATGAGTTTTTTGATATTCCAGTTGAGCCAGTAATCCAGTGGAGCCCCTGAATGAAAAAACATAGACCTGGCAAAGTGCAGGAAACGCCCTCTTTTAAAGCAACATATTTGGAAGTCTGACAGTCTTTCTGCAGACCGTCACCCTCGGCCACTGCCTCTTTTTGAAGTTCATTTGTAAGTGAATTTCATAAGTGTGGCTGAATTGGAAACAGAAGCGTGCAGATCAATATTTGAATAGAAGTGCTTTGGTTTACTCCCCTGTGAGTGTGTTCGCATGCATTTGTGTGTGTGTGTGTGTGAGTGCGTGTGTGTGTGTCAGGCTGCCTTGGGCGGTGCTAGTGGGACCGATGCCAGACAGTTTACTGTCTGGAATTTGATGGGGCCTGGTAATGTTTTATATGCACTCGCCTCCATGATACATTATGAATGAAGCATACCATCCATCAAAGAGATAAAATAACAGAGTCAGACATCAGATGGAGGGACACAGACACAGAGTCATGTGTGGGCACGCACGCTTGTATGAAAGTATTATTCTTTCATTTTGGCCATCTTTTTTTCTTTCTTTCTCTCTCAAACACATTCGCAAATATTCAAACACATGCAGCAGTAAAATGTTTAAGTCATCTCTCAGTTTGACAGCTTTGGCTCATGTTATAACACAGGGAGAGATACACACACACAACAGTAAAACTTTTATCTCATCTCTTATTGAAGCCTTTTATGGCACACCCTGACACACATTCTTATACACACACACACACACACACAAATAGTAACCTAGTAGGATAAAAGAGCGAGGGACAGACTTCATTTGACGATCCAAGAGCCCAGCCTCTCTCCTCTCTCAACCCTGAGGTCTCCCATTTCCTCCCGTTCCCACAGATGTCTCCTTCAATGATACATCATGGATTTATTGTCCACCACATGACAGAGAGAGCAGAGAGAACGATGCCAAAAGACAGATAGAAATATATTGAGCCACTGAGAAACATAAACGGGAGACAGAGAGTCAAAGACATTATGGTAACACTGTCTATGATGACCATGTCTATAATGCGCTACAAACATACTTACAATGCATTATAATTTGCTTATGAAATCCTGAGGTTTACACAGATTTATTACATTACATGCTGGTTATAAGTTACTGTAGGTTGGCATTGTTTGCTTTAAGTAAAGTGGGAGGAAAAACTATTAAATTTATGCAAAAACAACACAAAACATTGTAAATGTTGTCACACCGACTTCAGCAGAGTCTGGTTGTATTTGTTGAATGACTAACAGTATGGGATAAAATACTCTTTTAGACTTTGTAACTAGTTTTTCTTGGTGCAGGAAGTAACTCAAATATTTTGGAAAGTCAAATGTTGAGCCGGGCCACTGAGTCACTTCCACCACTCAAGAGTTTCCGAGGTCAATTGTTAATGAGTTGAAAGCAGATCAATTATTGAGTATGAGAGATGAGACACTAGGTCGTGCATTAGTGTCGCCTGGAAACTTATTGACTCTTCTGAAAATGAAATTACTTTGTCTTTTTCGAGAAAGGATTATGGCAGAAGTTTTTCTGCAGATCTTTTTTTCTTAATATCAAGTGGAAAAAACACAACAAAACACAGTCTAGACAGGTTAGACTCACTCATACAGTATGTTTGCAGACTAATATACCAGTTTTGATCATAGTGAGGATACATGGAACAGAGAAACCTGGTTATTCATTACCCTTTATACATAATTCCAGGTTTCTAATCATCTGCAGTGGTGCAGACATGTCTTTGACCCCTCCACATTCAGCAAATCTGCCATTTCTGTATTGATTGAGTTAATGCAACCCAGCTTTCTTTTTAGCCACCTGGACACTGCTGCATTAACAGCTTCTGGATTTCTCCATCTGATCACCAGTAATGGATGAGTGCAACAATTTAATTCATCCTCAGGCTTTAATTTCAGTGCACAGATTATAAATAGACAATTTTTTATCCCAATAACTTCTTTCTAATTAACAATTATGTAACTCAAGTCAAAGACATAGCTGAAGCATGGCAGAAACTTGTTGAAAGTTGAAAGCTGTTTAGATGCCGCAGCTTTCTATTTGCTATTGGAGTACTCGAACTGGCATATTTGGGTTTCTCAAAACCATGATGAGGGATCATCCAGGCTTCTGAAACCAGCGTATAATGTTTACACACAACCTGGATACTTGAATACTTGGAAAACCTGCTTATTTTTGTGATTTTACTGAGCATGTAAAAGTAATCATAGATTCACTTCTAAATCTCATATAGCTCATTGCTAAAACAAACAAATAATCTACATATTCTCTCTTGTTGTTACACTATTATGATGTTGCTGTTTGGACCTTTGGGGGCAACACAGTGCTGAGGTAGGATGTGTTAAAAACACCTGTGCATGTTGTTTTGGTTTTGATGCAGATCATTGCAGGTTGATGGGTATAAATGTGTGAGGATACATCACTACTATCGCTACAGAAAACCAGTCATTTTATCCCATCAGCATATCGTGGATACTGTACCTTAACTACTATGTCTGTCTGTACAGTATGACTTGTTGATTGTGTCATAGATACTACATGTATACCGTGTTATGCTTATGCCAAAAAAGACAATTCACAGCTTTGGGACTTCTGGGAAAGGAATTGTTTATTCTGCACAGAAACAGAGACTGCCAAGATATACCGAAATCCACCGGCTAGAGTTACATTTGCTAAAATACATCACAACATCAGTACAGATTTTTTAAAACAACAAACGGGCATGCATGCAATGCCAATGTGTTGCTCTTTGATAAAGCCATTGCACTCAGGGCATCTGTCTTTATCAGTATTTTCATTAAAATTGTTGGCATTTAACTGATACCAAGTGTCCCTGCTCAAAGACACTTTGACAGGACACAATAATACATTAACTGAGAAGCCATCTATCTCTAAATGTCTTTATTTAATGTGTTTTGTAGGTATGTTGCGGTGCAGCCGATTTTCAGTGTTACTAATTTGTACCTTGGAGAGTTAATTACCTTTGAATTAATCTAAACGAAAGAAGGATCTTGTTAAATCCAATAAGTATTTTGTAAAGAAACAACAAATTATTGAAACGACTGAGCTATAAGTCTCAGTCTCACACACACACACACACACACACACACACACACACACACACACACACACACACACACACACACACACGGCAGTGTAGTGAGGGGAAAAACTAACTCAGTCTAATTGGCAAGCTTCCATCCAGCTGAGGCCAGCCTGCTGACCTCTGACCCTCTAGTAGAAGAGTGAGCACACAAAAACAAGAAAGAAACCTGATTTAAGATACAATATACATATTTCATATATAGTATATATGTGCATATAGTAGCAGTGTGTGAATCACCTGCCTCAGACTACAAACTAGTCTCTATTCCTCACTATACATTTCCTTTGCAACATGAAAAGCCCACCTCAACACACTCAGCAGCTCATCTGTGTCAGGGAGTCCAACATAAAATTTGGGCCACTCTCTGCACCTAGTTTCCTAGGCAACCACTCAGAAATATTTTTGCACAAGGACTAGCAGCATGGCCGTATTATTTACCACTGGCTGAGGCTGTAATCCCTGTCACCTACCCGCTGTGTCGCCGACTATACCTCTGTAAAAGAACATCCAACCCCCACAAGCAGCAGCACACCCTACTTCACCCACACACTCTCTGCATTGTGGCATTGTGAGTCTCCGGGAACAGTAGGGCGGCTGTTACCATGGCGATATCGATAGTTATCTTTGTCGCCCCAACCCTGCACGTCAACAGGTGAGCTCTGTAATGTAGATTTGTCACGCTGTCATACACAGATGAGAAAGTATGCAGGGGGACCGCACATGTGCACACACACACACACACATACACACAGTCTTCTCTCCACATTTCTAAAATGGATTAAATATGTGCATGAACAGAGTATAAGTATAAGTAAACATGCTCATTTGCATAAATACATGCACACATGAAGGTATGTTACATGACTGCACACAAAAACACACAAATTAAATCCTCTCCACCCAGAAAAGGCAGCAAAACCATATAAATGTAAATGTCACATACATCATATGCATAGAAATTAATGCACACACACACACACACACACACACACACACACTCACACACACGCCCAAACAAATAAAGTATATGAGTATAAATACATACATGTATACGTACAGGTACACAAATACAACACACTGTATATTGTTTTTACAAAATTTCCATCACACTCCGCCTCTCTCTCTCTCTCTGTCTCACCAAAACCTCCCTCTGCTCGCCCCATCAGTCAAATCCATAATTGGCCGTCCATTATGCCAGAGTTCATTTGCATGGTTCCAGCTGAAGTGTTTACCAGATGTCTGTGGGTATCGCTAACATGATTAGACTGCCGTTACACTAATTTATTGGGTTGATCCTCTGGGTACTCGTCCATCATGAGTTGGATAGAAGAAACATAGTAAAGGGGATTTTTGCTGGCAAACCTGATGTTTATGATAGAAAACAGTCGACTGTAATGTCCGCTGTGTATATAAGAACTGCTTCTGACACCTCGCTGTCCCTGTAGAATTGGAAAGTCGCTAAGTTGACATCCTGTTTATGTGAAAACAAAACCATGATGAATTCCTGTATATTTATCATGGTTGGTGATTTAACTGAGATTCAGTACAACTTTAAGACTTTAGGTGACTGAAACTGTTGTTTTTGAGCACTCACACAGCTTTTCTTGTGAGTGATTAATGTTTATTTTGTCTATGTTTCGGCCCTGGGGATTGTGGAGTTGGTTAAAGCTTGGGGAAAGTCAGTCTAACAACATTTAACAAAAACCACCCTGTTTCCCAAACCTTAACCATATTTTCCTTTTAATACCTCGCCTTACACTTCTGGTTATGCTCTCCCTTTTTAAAATTATTTATCTATTATATTTTATGAATGTCTTATTTGGACATTTTTATCCTACCTCTGGTGTTTCCTCATTGCAGATTCATAAGCACTTCCTCAGTTCCTGTTTTTATTGAGTCATTATTTATAACATAGTCATTTATTGTTTGTGCGTGGATAAGGGTGGTGTACAGGAAGTGTGTGTTGTGGGTGTGGGTTGGAATGTTTTTTGTGTTTTTATGATTATTTAAAGCACTTTGTGTTACATTGATATACAAATAAAGTCTGATTAATTGAGACTGATAAACCAAAATGCTTTGCAAAGTTCGCTTGACCACTATAAATACTATTGTTTTATGTATTTATACCATTGCTTTCTATCTATTTATACTATTGCTTTACTATTGCTTTATCTCCAACAGGTGTGCAAAGATCCTCCTTTTTGCCTCAACCTAACCACCACCAGACTCAGGATATAAACCTGTCTCAATGTCTGTTTCAAAGTCTCTTTCGCTTTGTATGCCATCCACCATCCACTTTCAACATTTCCACTCGAAGCACAAAAAGTATAAATGTAATATCGAGTAGACAGAAACAACGACTCACTGCACAAGGTTTTCATCTGGTAAACAAGAGAGGCGGTTTGCTACATGTCATTCAAAGAAGAAAATGTTTCCATTTGTGAGACGGTGATGGATGTGTGAACACAGAATAAGCTCAAACATGTTTCCAATAATTTGTTATGACACACACAAATAAACACAGATAAAGACGTGTAAGAACATTTGCAAAAACATGGAAACACATGCACACACACACATATATAAATCGCACAAATGTACACACATACACAATCTACTTTCACACATGCAAGCGCTCATTTGCAACCGACTCCCTACTGTCACAACATTATATGTAATGGACGTGTCACTATGCCAGGCAGCCTCACCAAGGCTCACATTTTTTTTTAACTCCATCTAGAAAAGGCAAAGAGAAATTTCAGTATCAATCTTTGCAGGAAGTTGAAAGCTAGCCGCTATCCAAATGACATCTAAATAATATGCTAGGTGTCACGGCTATCTGAAATAGCAATCACCAGACGCAAATGTCAACAGGAATTCAACTCAAGGGTGTTTTAAAATGGGGGAAATTCTGATCCCAGGATTTAAATCCAATATAAATGGCTAATCTGATTCCTGTAAGTCCTGCAAGAGAACAATGCGGAGGTGGATTCAAATGCCAAGCAAATGTCACAGGTATTACACAAAAACACACATTTCTTATGAGTTATGACTGTTAAATACAATACGTTGATATATTTTTGCACAAAAAATGTGAATGACTAAGAAAATATTCAAATGCTGTTATAAAAGCATGTGGCACAACAACCACAGTATGGTAAAAGTATGAAGGAAACAAGAAGATATAATGACAAGATTTTGACATGCTGGAGATATTTTGTCTTTACGGTCAATATGTATATTGAAAATTGTATTGAATAATATTGAAAATTCATCCTTAAAGCTATTTCACACTAGCGCAATGTGGAAATATGGTTAAAGTCTGAAAACTATGCAATCAGAATTTCTACTTACTGTACCAGCTTAGAATAATTTTCTGTTTGCTACATGCTTGGCTTATACATTTTACCGTCACATAAAAAGCACTTTGCAATAAAAACGAATGCCGTCTGACATTAGGCCGACAGCTCAGTTGCGATGTGTTAAGAGATAAGTGAGACAGAGAGGAGATGAAAATGGACCTGACAGTTAAATCAGTCATCTGTAAAGCACTTTGAATTACACTAACATGTACAAAATGTGTTACATAAGTTTGATTAATTGATAAAGCCCCAGGAATTGTTTTGACATTGTTTTGCATGTTTACTTACAGTAAATAGCCGAGTTCATTATTTCAGCCAAAATCCAAAAGTGGAAAGTAACATTTATTGAACCTTGCTTCACATTTCAGAGATAAATTTAGCAGTTTTTGCTTCCCTACATTTATCTGTATTATAAAGTAATAATAATCCAATATAATATAACTTACAATTGCCATTCTGCAGCATAATGAGTACTTTTATCTTTGGCACATTTAGCACATTATACTTTTAGTTAAACGTTAAAACATTAAAGCAGGACCTTTACTTGAAATAAAGTATTTTGGCATCAAGGATTTGCTACTTTTGTGAAAACAGTGGGTGTATAAGCAGTTTGTGCTTGATTCTAGCTCTTACAGTATACTACAGTATGTGAAGGACCTAACTGTACATATGGAAATTCAACAGCAACAAATGTGGTTACAAATTTGTATTCTGAAGCAAGCTGTTCTGCATCTCCAAGCTTCTGTTATATACCAGGAAATCCCCTTCTTTGGCCATCCTGTTGGTGTAGGGGTTTAAGAAGCTGACCGTGTATAATCCAAACATCTCCAGATTGAATGTGGTCTGGGACCTTTGTTGCATATCATCCCCTCTAAGTCTTTATCCCCTCATTTTCTGTCAGTTCTCTACTGTATCCTATCCAGTAAAGGCAATACACGCCCATAAAAAGCAATTTATTCACAGTTACAGTATGTGTGAATAATCAGCATTAATATCCCAAACTGGCATAAAAAGGTTTTAAGGAATTCCAATATCTGAAATTACCATTATATTATTTGCGGTTCTTGCTTCAATTTAATGGTCCACTGAAAGGATGCTGAGCTCAGAACTGGATACAATAAGAAGAAGAAGTAGGAGAAATAACTCTTATTATAACTGCCAGAACTTGTGCAGTGAGACTTACACGTAGGCTAGTTGTCATTACTATTCTCAGTAAGTACACGTAGACTTTGCAACCTCAAGGTCCTAACCTCTGAGTCTGGCTTTCAAACTTTGGCCTTGATCCTAGTCTTGACTCGCTGCTCATGGTAGCAGGCAGGGACGTATGCAGTCTCTGTGCTGCACTCTGAGTGGTTTATTTGTAAGCTGTGCTGCACTATGGTTGTATTAGAATTCACTTCCACTCACACCGAACGAGGAGAGTCCATTCAACATTTCAGTCAAGTCAACTCAGTCATTGGCAATGCACAGCATGAAGTCTTAGACTTAATATACCATGACTTGGCTACAATGACCCATAAATTACACTTGTTGTTGAAGATCCCTGGCTCCTTTGAAATGCACTCCCTTGAAGATTGGTTTTGTGGTTAGATGGCAACCCTGTGACCTGAAAGTTCAAATCCTCCATCCGCAAAAAAAACAAAAAAAATGAACCTACCTTCTCACATATTCATACGTTTTTCTGTGTATGAGTGCCTGGAATGTAAATGATTTTGGAAACAGTACATGTTGAGAAGCTGGATAGTAATTTGCTAAGAGATCCCTGATGTATAAATACTTACAGACACGTGCTCCAAATTAAGCTGGTTAATGTATTAAAATGCCTTGCATCAGTGCTATTGATATGCTGATCTATGACTGGAATCTGAATGGAAGTTTTCATTAGTTTTCATTAGCCAGTGGAATTAAAATCCCATCTCATAAATTAAACAAAAAGCCTTTGAAATTTAATTGATTTCCCTGGTGGGGTGAAGATCTATTCAACACATAATTATAGGTTTCATGAGGATTATCAACATAATAAAAAGAAAAAGTGTGAATGTCAAAACCAGGAAAAGAAAAGCTTCTTCACGAGAGATAACAATAACATAACATTTTGTTTTTACAACTGAGTTAGTATCAAGAGTTTTGTTCTATAGCATGATGACTGATGCACTGTATAAGTGCTAACTAAGCAAAATGTGAACATAATGTGACTGCTTATATCTGAATGTTCCCAGCATTTCTCAAAATGATTCATGCATTACCATTTCCTCAAAAGTATATTTAAAAACAACACATTCACAGCTTTGGTTCTGCTCAAAATGTTCTCTTTGTCATTTTGTTTTGCACACATATGTGCAGAATCTTCACCATCCCCTTAGTGAAAAGAATCACAGCTATTACCTCTACTGAAAAGGACACCCTGTGGAGCTTTCTTGTAGATAAACAAAGTTTCTATTTACACTTACACTTTACTCACCAAATTAAATATGAGAAAATAAATTCATTAGTGGTGCTAAAAACTGAAAACAACAACATATGGACATATTTGGAGCTCTTTGTTCTGTGGATGAGTTAGAAATAATGCAGGGAGGAATAATACTAGCAGAAACAGCCACAGTGATGATGATGTGTGATGAAGAGCTGCAGATGACCTCCAAAAGATAAGCTACTTATTTTACTTTGCACTGTTGTGTAATGAAAAAACACTCAACAGCCCGACTTGAGTCATGGCTCTGCATGACTACCCCAAAAACAATGGAAAAATACCATTATATTAGGGGAGTGCAGCAGTGTACTCACCTAGTGTGTGTGTGGAGCACAAAACCATATAAAGAGATCTGTCACAAGCTGACATCATCACAGGCTGAAAATAGAAAAAAAACATGTGAAACCGAGCATTCAAAACCGGCGCTTTTTGCTCGCAGTAATTACTTTATATAAGTTTGACTCATTATTTGACATGTTTTATATGAACGTGCGACCATCCATTATATATATATGACTGAAAATAAGGGAAAACATAATAGGTCCTCTTAAAGTTAACACAAACACCATAATGTTAAAAAAAAAGCCAATTGTGGCATCTTACACATTACACATCAGGCACTGTGTCCCACCATCTTCTCTTCCTAAGTCCAATTCCCATTTAACTACATCTCCTGCTGAATGTAGCATCTCCTAAATAAATAATACCATCTCAGACTGTATATAAATATTTTATCTGTTGTAATGAAGTTGAGATTCATCAGCTTATCTAAATTTTAGTAAAAAGATTTTTCAGCACACTTATTCTCATCAAGCTTTCATCAAACATCTATCCTCTCACAGAATATCTCTGTATGAACACAATCTCTCAGAAACTATAAACAGGTCACAGCACATCTGACACATCTCTCCCAAATATCCGCCAACAAGGAGTGATTTCCTAAGTAAAGAAAGTTGATAAGATGTTCTTACTCCTAGTCCTAAAAGTGGCAACAAAATGTGCCTTGTGTAAGTTTTGGCCAGTTAAGAGTGATGTCATACTCCTGGGGGTTTTTACTCAATGGTGTTCACTGATACTGAATGTACAACATCAGTGAACAACATTTAGTCACCATTCATGCAGGATTGCGATATTTTAAGGTTTCCACATCCTGGAACATCTGAGCAACATGTTAAAAGACATTGCATTAAGGTAGAAGCAGAAGTATTAAACCCCTGCATGCATCTGCAAAGCTAAATATCACATGGGAGTAAGTAAGAACCTTTATTTCTACTTAATTCTTTATTATTTTTGTAATGTCTGTAACCTTTTAACATTCACACAGTTTTGTGAAGGGGCAGAAAGAAAATGTAGCCTTTTGGTTTGTAAAGTTTGTGAATAGCTAAGCCTTTAGGACAGCACGGTCATTCCTAAAGGGTTGTCAATGCAAATTTGACTCAAAAGCACCGACACGCTCTCAACTCTGGTAATCTGAGCAGGCTACTGTGCTTTTCACACCAACAGCGGCACACAACGTCTAACATTTCACTTGTAATCCTGTTACATGCCGCATAATCCCACCCACCCTCACCGTGATGGTATGTCACTCAATGACTCTGACTTGGACATCTGTTAGTTATCGGAGAAGACAGACAGAGAGCGATAGTGACAGACACTTGATAGAGGAGTCCTTGAGTTGACAGGAGGGGAGTCTGAGACAGACAGCCCTGAGTACAGGGTGAAGAGCGAAGGGCCTGCCAGAAAACCTGCACTCCCACCCACAACCGTCCAAACCCCCGGAGGGCACGGGCTGGTGTGTGCTCACGCCAGCAGATGATAGCAGCCGGTGAGCAGACGGTGTGTGTGTGTGTGTGTGCACGCGTAGGAGTGTGTTGTTTAGAGGAGGCCAGCAGACTACATAAGGACCTCTTGAGCTACATGTAAGCAGGAAGACAGACTGTGTTTATAGCTGAATACTTATGAGGACTTTCAGTAGTTGCATTAATCATCTTGCACAGGTATCATTTAATTTGTCCCTACTCAGTTAAGTGTCCACATCAATCAAACTGCTCATCCTCGAACATAAATCAGCTAACTTGCTGACCAATAACTTACTTTAAGCAATGATAAGATTTCACTTCTAACTTGCTAAAGCTTTAATAGAGTTAGCAGCTATCAACTTTGCTAGCAGCTAGCGAAGATACATAACTACATTTACTGCAGCTGAGGTCAAATGTGAGCCACAACTTTTCAATTAAAGTTGACTTACATTAAACTGACTGTAGTCCACTCAAGTCAGTTATATGTACAGTACCAGTCAAAAGTTTGGACACACTTTCTCATTCAGGTGAATGGGAAGTTGAAGATTTATAATCCAATATCATAAATTTGTCGCAAAAGCTTTGCAATACATGTACAACATATTACATTTTTTTATCTTTAGACCCTCAAATCAGATACGGGTTTATAGTTTATAGATGGATTGATAACGTATCATTCCAAAATACATTCGTTTCAGGTTGCTACACATATAACTTTAAGCTGAGTTAAATGCTGGATCCATTTCCTGTCTCATAACTCACCGCCTTTATGTTTGAAAGGCGGCTCTGAAAAGTTTGTAGCATGCTCCTTCCAAATATTTTGCAGAATAGGGTTAGTTAGTATAAAGTTGGTTTGACACCAATGTTACTAGCCAACATCAATAAACCTAGTCGTGTGTGACAAATCAAATGGAGGCTAGAAACCTTTTAAGACCTAAACCTACATAAAGTGCATGATGTACAAATGTTGTTTTTTTGCAGAAATTGCCTTTAAAATGTAAATCTGTTGTTTATTTCAATGTAATGTTTTCATTTGATTGACTTATTTTTAAAAGGGTAAACATATTTTGCTTTCTTGTTCACATGCACCTCAATTACCAGTGACTAAAAGGCTTTTTTTTTGTAAATTCCACACTATATGTTTACTACTGTGTAAATCACAATTAAAACTGTAGCTTTAGCAATACACTGTTCAGGTCAGGATCTTGTGCATGTGGAAATATTACAATATGTATGCCATGCATTAGGCTATACATGTCTTTGTTTGACTAGTTTAAGCATTCTTAAATACACCCTAAAGTGAAATTTCAGTTTCGCCCTGGTTCTGTCTACATTAAATGTCCTTATCACTCACTGAAACGTCAACATACATCTTAAATTAATTTCAACCTAAACTCAAATCCTAATGCTTGTCCATTAGTCATTCACACACTTCCTAAATCATGCTGACAAGGGTAAACATGTTCCTAATGCACATATGCAAAGTCTCAGGTGTGCTGATAGTGTGTAAGGATGCACACACCCACTCATAAATAAAACACTCGAGGAAAAAAAAAAGTAAAAGATTGACAGGCACTGCACAGGCTGCAAGAGAAAACAAGATGAAGGAAATATCAAGTATCATAATTGTATGAGGGTGAAGCATTTGATATCATCATGAATTGCTGATTAGAGCCGACAAGTGGAAATGCTCTCTTCTATCATTTTTTCCCCCTAAGCGATATATGAAGTATTTGTACTTGATGGCATGTTTTAAGCTGTTTAAATCATTCTGAAGCACCGTAAAATATTTTATTTTGTGATAAATGTGCCATACACAGTTTGAGTATCTCACATGCTGAAATTCTCAGTATAGAGTATAAAAAGGATTCTGACATTTGATATTTTTCCTTGTGATAATAAAACCAGTCTGTGTGGTAAAACCTTAGATCCTAATATCTGTAGAGAATTGATATCCAAACCAAATTGCTAAAAAATAAGTTCGGAAAACAAAAACACGCAGAGTTACTGGGCGCTCAAACCTCTAAAATATGCAATACCTTAATGAAATGCTGTTTGAAGAATATTCGAGCCAAAGCACAATGAAGCATACAAGCAGCAGAATGACCCAATGTGGAATAAAAGAATATGAAGCGAGTAGGGGCATGTATTTCTGAGACACCCCGCGCTGTGTAATTATCAGGCAAACAGCTTTTAATATTAACAGCTTAACACAATTTTAATGAATTACTATTATTAGGTTGAGTTGATCCTTTCAGTTGAGTCAGTCACTTTAAAAGAAAGATAGTGTTAATACAAATAGTGTCAAAAACAACAAGTTAGAATAGAAATAATTTGATTGTTATGAGTTTTCTTATTGGACATTTGCTCTTCTCTTACTGCTAATCGTTCTTAGAGATGAGGGCGAGACAGGATAGGTCAGTCATTTTAATCCACAGCATTGACTCTGTACCAGCTGCTCTCGAAGGGCAATAAATATTATATCACCCAAGACGCTCAAACAGTTTAAGCTTACAGCTATGAGAGTCTTATCATCCTCCTGTTAAGTGTTACCCATCTTCTGGCTTCTTGACACCAAAACACAACACCTACTTTGATTATTTATATTTTCATGCATTTATTGCCTTAGATGAGATGTTGAAGTGTGTGAAAATCTAAGCAAAAACACAACAGAGACTTGCAGCTGAGCCAGAATGACTTGGGAGACTGACAGCAGAGGATAGGTCATGGTTCTTATTTATTGTATGGTAAGCTATTTATTTTGTCAATTTCTAAAAACATTTAACATCAAGGTAGATATATATCAAAACATTCTCAAATCTCCATTCCCACATTGTATTAATTTGTATTACTATATTTTGCATCATGGACTCTACTTTTGTCTATTCTCATTTACATAGGATAGCCCACTGCTGATCTGAGTTATCTTCCTTGTTTCTGTCTCTGATTTTTAGCACAAAATCAATAACCACAAAAACTGCATGGACGTTAGAAAACCACACTCCGGGTGTATTTGCTCAATCCTGCAGTAAATTAATGTGCATGAAGCATAGAGGACTACTTCATTGATTGCAGGTTAGTTAATGCCCCACATGACAGACACACTGTGCTTTCAGTCTGTCGTACCTGTTTGTTAAATTGCATGTACTGTAGAGCAGAATGCATCTGAAACAAGGCAAAAACAGCTTGAGAGTGGTGGATGTTAGAAACCTGGCCCCATTTAAAGACAATCAGAATAAAAGTTAAGGTGAATAAAATGTCCTATTTCAGTATAAACTATCATGTTCTATGGTACCTACTGTATCATTTCATCATATCATCGTTTATTTTGCACAAAAATCTGTGCAAATTAGATATGCAAATTGTGCAAGCGTGGTGAAAATCCTTTGTAAATAAGGTTAAATAAAATCCTAATCTGAGTAGGCTACAGTAGAAACAAATGAGGCTGGGGAATCCATTTATTCCCAGACACATTTTTCAAGACAGAAAAGCAAGTGACAGAAAGCACCACACAATGCAGGCCTTTTTTCCCTTCATTTCTCCAGGCTATATATAGCTGGACTGAAGGTTTCCCTATACTGCATCTCTGGTTGATGCCAAATGTCCTTGCTCTGCAGGTGTCCTTATCTGTGGCTAATATTAACCCAGTATAGCGCTGGATGCACCAATGGCCTCTTTAGGGAGAGGAGGGAGGATGATGGTGACGCTTCACTCGTCTCCCAGGACCATCTGTCTTAGCTAGGCACACAGTATGGGATAATGGCATCATGTACCTCTGTTGCTTGCATCAGAAGGATCCTTAGATGCAGCTGTAGATTTCATCTATCAGCTCTTGTGACCTGGCCAAGGAAAATTTCTTCTTGGTATTTAATAGCTCCTTTTATGTAGCTTGCATACAGATGAGGAAACCGTTGACCCTCATTTGAATGAGAAGGGTATTACTGCGAACAGTATGTCTGTAATTAGTGTCTTTTCTTCGCCTGGCTAACACTTGTTGAGTGGAAGGTGAAAACCAGTCAGACTCAGTCACCTTGCTGTCAAGAGGAACAAAACCGTGACCTTTACAAAACCCAGAGGACCTTTCACTGAATCTCATTCACCTCTACGCCAACCACTGATCAGATACATCGCCCCGTAGCCAATGAGAGTCAGCAGTCTAAACAAACTGTGCCTCCCTCCTTTGGTCGTCATTCACAGTCATGTTAATGCAGAGAACAAATATCCATATGCCTAGACAAACCTAATTAAACCCAACACTTATTAACACACCCAGCACTGAGCTTTTCTTCTCTAATTAGATGGCTTTTATACGAGCGATGGCTTGACAAGGGTCCATGGCCCTGAACACGTCACAGAACATTGCAGGGTCTTTGTTTTCACCCCCCCTCCTCCCTCCTCTTTCTTATGGTTGGATCAGCCATGGTTATGTGAGTTGAACGTCAGGCTATTAATCACCAAGTCATTAGCTATGCATCAATTACTTAAGATGCCCACCACGGTCTTTGATTAGAGACTGGGCAAACTCTGGAAGACTGATTTTGTGAATATTTAACAATTATCTGTTAAACGCCTGCCTGCCCATATCCTCTGACAGCCCTGCATAACATTAAAAAAAACACATCTGGCTCGATATAGCGCTCTAAATATTATTCCAAATTGCTCAACTTCACTCTGAAACTCAGATTTTTCAGTTGTGCCATAGATTCAAAAACACAGATTTTCTTAGTTAGGTTTATGGAGAAGTACAGACAGTGGTCAAACATTTCATCACATTTAATTACAAAATTACAGATTATTATACAGCTCAGTTTTAAACAAAACTTTCTGCCTTCTCTCCACAGCTTGGCAAACAAAACTCTTTCATAACAATAAAAGAGATCAACATGAATGGGGAACACTTTACTGAAAAAGTACATCCTTTACATTCTTGTGGGCAGGATAATACAACAAAAAATGAACCTCATTCTCAATTTTACCCATCTCACAAAACTAGAATATCACAAAATATAACATGTTCTGGAAAATGAGTAAGAAGTTTCTCAAATAAAATAAGAATCTAAATAGACATTTTTATCCCTGTAAAGCCTGAACCATCAAACTGGAAACTGGAGTGTTTATTGGACCTTCTGACAAGTAATTTAAAAATCAATTAAAGAACACTTTGCGTATAACAAACATGAATACAATGTTGTTTAAAGCCCTTATAGGTCCTCTGTAAAGCTCATATCACCACCTACTGAACTTTTTATTTATGATGATGATACATAAGGCATGATGACAGATGTACAGATAAATGAGCTTCTATACCTGCTGTATCTAATTTGATAAACACATTTTCAACTACAAAATGTTTAGTAATTCAACACTGCATTGGTGTATCTGTGTATTACATGTATCTGATCTTATACATCAGGTTTCTCAGGAATTAAAATGATCACACTGATGATGTAAAGCTCTCTAAAACTCACGTCATCTGCATATAATAATAATCCCACAATCTGATAATCAACTTTAACTCCAAAGCTGTAATTTGAAGAGAGATTTGAGACAAAACATCTGTTTGCCTCACACTAATTTATTTGGGAAAGCATCCAGTTATGTATTAATTAACTTGAACATTGGGAACAAGTGCTTGATAAAGAGATTAATGGCAAAATAAAACTTCCCACTGACTCCAGAATTGACAACCTATACTGAAGAGGTTTCCGATTAATCTAGACAAACAGCTTCTTGAAATCAATAAAACAAACAAATAGAGTAGACCGATTCTCCTTAATTCTTGCATTTATAAAGGAAGTGACTGCAAATATATAATCAATACATGCTCTGGCTTTTCTAAATCCATCCACAAGCAAACCTTATCTCTCGTGATGGCCTTTAGTTCTCTTTAAAGTGAAGAATACAACTAGTACACACAGCTAGTAAGACTCCTTATTGCAGAGTTTGGGCTATTTTTTTCTAAACATTTAGGAATAGGTTTAAAAGCACTCTGTAGGAAAAATGCAGCTGTCAAAACAAGATGGAAACACCTCAATAAGTCCTTTTTTCAGTTTTCAATACAACCCTTAAAACGGAGCTACATTCATCATTCTCTCTGGCTTTACCTGCATGGCTACTCCCCTAGACTTTTTTTGGGACCCAAGCTATTAATCTAAATTAGAACCGTTGGAGATTAAGAGTTTGTAAGACCTCTATGTTTCCCAACCTCTTGTCAAAATTGCCCCACACAGTCTGTGAATCTTTCCAGATTCCAGGAGGGTTTTTTAGATTTCCAAAAACAGATGTCTTTAATGCTGCACAAACTATCATACCAACCGTCCAAATCCCTTTGGCTAGTTTTAATATATTCCAATTGCTCAATAAAGTTGCAGCAATATGGTGTTACACTGGCTAGAGGACAAAAATTAAACAGGGTGTTGCCTTTGTGCTACAGTTTTTCTAGTGTACTGTAAATGTGAATCCTCATTAACAACTTAAGGTCTTACTTGGACCTTTAACATCAGTAAAGAATAGTCAGGTAATTTATCACCCATTTAAGAGAAGCCCTCTCTCACTAATTTCATACATTTTATGAGCAATTATCCACAATCAGCTGTCCAGAATAATAATATTGCCATAAAGTAAATTCTCTTTTAGTGACTATTTTCCCTTTAAGGTCACCCCAATAAATGAGTTTCCTAAAACCTGCAAGGTGACAGCAATGTTGAAATACATCAGTCCCATCCATTTCTGATTCTGATTGGATATTGATCGACAATGTGAGAAATAGCTGCTGTTGTCAACTGATAAACTGGGAGCATCAGCCCTTCAAAGCAGGTAATCAGTTGGCGACAAACTATAGTTGTAAATCTGAATTAAATATGAGCTGCAGTCTTTCCATTAACTGCATCTTTTAAAGTACGATGCCAGGTATGATGGAGGACACCTGTCCTCACCACAGCTGCTTGGTTGATCTTGTTTTGGATTTTTTTAGGCTGTGCAGTTTATAAAACTGTGGCTATACTCAGTGGCTTTATAGCAGCTTTGAGGTCAGCTTGGCTGGAAAAGTGAAGCAGTAACACTCTCTCCTCAATTGACAGTTGCCTTGGAGCAGTTTTCGAACATGACCATAATAAACACTTTCACCTCTAATTGCTTAGTATTGCTTGGTGACCAACAGTGTAGTTATTCTGGGTAATGTCCCAGAAGTGAGTGGAGGTAACTATACACTACCAAAACCAAACTAAAATAAACCAAATAAACCAAATCAATCCAAATCGATTTCAAGACAAGGACCAAAGACTTACATCAGAAAAGCATTGTGTTATATTTAAGAGTAGACCAAAATACACAATAAACAGTTTCAGTCTTCCAAACATGAAGCTGGCAGATCGACGTACAGGTGTTTTTAACTAATTTGTACTCTCCGTGCCAGAGCAGGAAGTCATGAGGCATTCTTATTATAGCTACAGCAAAAAAGCTACATAGAGGGGGTTCAGGTGAATGATTCTGGGGTATGAGATGGTGCGTGAGCTTCAAGTCACTGCACACAATTTCTGTATTAAATCAAGACCACCTTTCCCTTACCTTAACTAAAAGCTGCCAGTGCCTAAACATAACCATCCAAAACCTGTGGCTTTGTACTGCAAGATCAGGCAGACATAGAAAATACGTTTTTGTTGTGAAAGTATAGTTTTTAAAATATATTTTAGACAAACAAAAAAAAATTTAGTAAAAAAATACAAGACCTCCTGAGCAGAGAAGGTACACACGACTGGACTCAAGTACCACAGCTCTGTTTGTGTGAGTGTTAACGGAGAGATTACTGAATAAACTATACAGTTGGGTCAAATAGTCTGAGACCATCTCAGACTTTAGGACCCCACTGTATGCTTAGAAATGTCTAAACATGTCTCATCTGATTAGGATGATTTCTCTTCCATGAGAGAAATCCTGTTAGAAAATCATTTGCACTGAATTAGAAGGCTGTGTGCTGCAGTACTCATGGGAGGAGGAAGCATAATCTTATGCTCCCCCGGGTATTGTGGGAATAATTGTTAAGCCAGATGCTGTGATGTCAGTGCTTATCACAGGAGCCATAAATAAAAACATTCACAATACATGAACTTGAGAGACCATTTGGAGACTTAAAGTATATATATAGTAGGTTAACTGCTGATGACTGACTGTCCTGATAAGGTTAACAAGTGGAGTGCTGCTTTACCTAACCCTAACCCTAACTGTTCACGGTCAAATTTGACCCGTTTTTACATTTGAGGTGCTGTAAAAACACCATATACACATTTCTTTTAACTTGACTATTCCTAATGTGGCCCACAGTATACAAAAAATAAAATAAATAAATAAATTGCACTTTCTTTTTTTTTTTGCCAGCTGATTCATAAGTTTATATATGAAAATATATAATATAATTCACCTGTGTTTGGGTCATAAAATAGTGATTTTTTTCCATAAGCTTAATCAAGCATTTATTAATGACTGACGAGGAATTTATGAATGTGAATTGTATAGAGACTAATTATGAGTCAGAGTATGAACAGTATGTAAGGGTTAAACAACTTGTTTTTTCTTTAATTGCCAGAGCATAAAATTATGTGGCATTGGAATAGTAGTGGAATAATGTGATTTCATTTCGAAACCTTTTTTTCGGTATTTAACCAAGACCATCTTTCCCTAACCAAGTGCTGCCAGTGCATAAACTTAAAAAGTTTCATATTGTTGTAGTTACTACTAGCTGCATTGTCTCACCCATGTTTCACCCATATGTTCAGTATCAACATATTTGCAACTTGCCAAATACGTTAATTAACAACATTTTCTCATTATGTTGAGAGAATATGTAATTCAAGCGGCATTAAGTTTCTAGCAAAACATATTTCATGCAATTTAGTCGTATATGAAAGTAATTTCTAAGAGACAGGCTTGGCATCTACATTTCACTCTTTAACCTCTTTAACTGCACTCCCATTTTTTTTGCACAAGCCCGAAAACCCTTTTGATTACACCTTGGTCTCACTTAAAAGGAAAGTCTTTGATCATTTTCATCACTATGACTGTACAGCAGTGTAGCTTACAAAGAAACCTGCACTCCTAAGTATGTATTTATGTAGCACTTGTAGGAAAATAAAGTCCTCATATTTTGCACATCTTCTACACTGCTTTATAGATCACAGGAGCGTCTCATTTTGGAGGTTTCAAAATTCAAAACAGAGCTTGGTAAAAAAAAAAAAGGCTTGTAAGTGTTTTGCTCCACTCAGGTGAATTAACCTCAGCTTGGATTAAAGCTTTTCGACCTGCAATGGTTAGATCTGAATGAAGTGTAGATCTTCTCTGACTTTTATCCCAACATTGTTGTGTATCCTTATTTAAACTCTTGGGAATATTTTGGTTGTCAGACTTTTGTCCGTGTGAAAGAGAGTGAACTGCTCTCATTGAACCACTCAAAAAAAAAATCCATCAGTTGCATGCTTGAAGCAATGAGGCCAAACCAGAGGCAGAGTTGGGTCAAAAGTCTTTGTGGTGGAGGTCTAGCACACTCAGGCTACTCACAACAGGACGCAAGTTATTGTAATGCCTTGGAAGGCTGTTCATTTCAAAAGCAGAGGCTCAGGATAAGTGCTTTTTAATAAAACCTGGGCTAGTGGACATGAAAAGAAAGAGCAATGAAAAGCTTCTCTACATTAATTGACACTCGTGGGTCCATTAAATACTCGCAATAGCCTGGTGTAATTTCTCTCGATCGGAGCACTCAATGCTGTGAGGTTCAAAAGCGATCATGGGAGTTAATTATATTCAAAAGAGTGCTGCAGTTTCATCACACGAGAATGTGTTGAGGATTAATGGCAGGCGTCACAGAAAAAAATCCAATAGAAGAGTGATTAGCATTCCTTGGAGATAGTTGAAGATTTGGTGCATTGCTTGATAATCAGAGCGTATTACTCTGCTTCGGCTTGACATACAACATGTAATTTCATCACAAAGGCAGAGTAGATTCATCACAGTACAAGGAGGTGAATCATTTTTAGGAACATTATTATGAAAAAGGTCCTGTTGTCCTTGAACTACATGTGTCAGTACTCTGAAACAAAAGGGACATCGATATATCTCTGTACCAATGTCACCTAGACAGTGCCTGTAAATGTACTTGGCTGGCTTCATGTGACCTGTAATATAGCGAGCGTATAATCATGGCCAACTAATGATGTTAATATCTTGACTCTCAATATGGCTGCCTTGTTAAAATGATTGATAGTATGCAGTCGCCTGAGGTCAGTGACACTCGCAGCGGATTTGGAGTAACAGTTCCCAAAGAATCCCCTAACAATGTCACTTTAATCACATGGATGTTGTTGCCAGGACATATTAGCATACCATTTGTTACCTCTGGTCTCCAGTCACATTCATATCAAGAATGTTTGGAGCGGTATTAAAATATGATTCAAAGTCTGTATATTTTGTTTGCTTTTTTGGCCAGGTGAGAGGCAACAATATTAAAAAGGTAAGGGCATCAGAAAAATTCCTTTATTAAGAATGAAATTATACTCTGATTTAGTGCAACATTAATTAATTTTGGCCATTTGGGAGCTGTGGAAATTGTTTATTTGGAGTTATGTTTCTTGCATCCTGTTGAGGTTTTGCAGAGCTTATTTTCTCTGTTACTTCCACTGCACTGTGTGTTGTCAAATTCCCAACATTCAAGTTGCCATGTCGGACAAATTATTTTGCTGCCACTCAGTCTCTGGATGCCATTCTTTAAATATCATTGCAAATCTGTCATTCTGGTGCCCGTTTCAAAAAAGAGATTTGCAAGTAATGCTTACAGTACATGCACTTGTCAATCACACACTGCAGGTAAATATCTGAGTATGTGTGTATGTATGGTGTTTTTTTTAAAAAATTAAACAAGTCAAAATGAACACAAGTGGAAATGATCTCCTTTTGCAAGTCACAGCTTGCATGTTGCAAATTTTGTGAAATGTTCCCCTGTCTAACAGACCCACTACTGCGCAACCCAGCAACCATCATGATCTCCAGGATGTCCAGTCAAATGAATATTTCCATCAACAACCTGGTTTAGCTTTGGTTGCAACATCATCCAGCAAGGGGCTGCGTTTCCTAACCACACACACACACACACACACACACACACACACATGCAAGTGTACATTCCTGGTGGATTAATTTGTAATGAGGACACCGCGTTTCTGCTGTTTAACTCCCAAACGTCATGACAAAAGATTGAATAATTGTGATAATTTTCCAGAATTGTAAAATCTTGTCAGTGAGTATCACATTCTGGCATCTGACAAGTCTTTAAACCCATTAAATCTGCAGCTCCAACTGCACCTCCTGGATTGTATTTCATTGTCTCACTGAAGCCTTAAACAACCTCTTGAACCCGCTTGCATTGTTTTTAACACAGGGCTGCTTTCAGTATGAACACTTAATGCACATGTTTCACATCAAAGGAGTCTAATTGCCAAAGTTTTTTCTTTGTTGCTAATCTCAATAAATGTTATCACACACTTCCAGCTCATCTCTTATTATTGAAATGGATGCATAGGTCTAATATTGATTCTCATTTTAGGGTTAGGGTTTCACTTTCTTCACTAACTAATCATCAGTAACTTTTTTTTCTGACTTTGAGTGCTGGGCGGTGAACATACAATGATAAACCCACTATATGCTGAAAACATCTGGCTGCTGAAGCTGGAATCAAGGTTGATGAGAGCAGTAAGACTGGATCACGACCATAAAGCTGCTAAGACCCTCAACAGGACTGGGGGGAACTGCAGAGAGATAATTCTCTGTAGGTACATCACTACAAGTGAGCCCTTTCACATTACAGGAGACATCTGATCCACTGTAACGTAGATTATTGTAGCTTTGAATACAGAGAACAGCACCAAAATAAAGATACAGGGCAGCTGGAAAGCATGTACAGTATGTGTTCTTACAAGGTATTAATACCAGAAATTGTAATCTACTGAAAAAAAACCTCTACAGACGTCAATGTGTTTAACTGGGAGTTATACAGACTAGAGTTGGATTTGTTTTGAGTCCCACCTCACTGCCAAATTCTCAAACCTGGCAGGATGGCTTATAACCAAAAACCTGTCCACCAGCTACTTGTCTAGTATTGGCTGTGTGATGTTAAGCAAACACCTTTTTTTTAAAGCAGGAAAAAACTACAGTGGTAAAATCTCCATTTGAACCATACCTTGCACCAAAAGGAATTAGTAGTAGGTGTGATCTCACCCTAACTTTGTTTCCTGCTCACTATTTATACTGTTGCAAAAATAGCCTTGTGGTTCACACTCCCATGTAGCTCCACTGCTGTTATCACTGAACAGGAGCTTGGATTGCTTTTGTGACTCCTTACTTCAGAAAACAACCAAACACTGGAATCTGCTTGCCTTGAGTGCAATTGTTGATTTACAAATTGCTTCCATTAGCACATCTGCATATAAAGTAAAAAAAAGTATCATCTGCTTTTGCTTTCAACTCCAATTTACACTCAGAGGAATACCTGAGGAAGGCATCGCACATCTGTTTCAACAGACCTTCGGCTTAGAGCAAAGTCATGACACCTTGTCTTGTCGTCTCCTCCAAGCACACACATGTATTGCCACCTAACTCCACTAATGTATGTGTTGTACTATATTGCAAATCCCAAGCAGTGCTATGCATCCAATCCAAGTTTATTTCAAGATAGTATCACTCAAATTATGATGCTGCACTGGTGGACAATTGTTTCCGAGATGAAACTGAGGGAAGGATTATGGATCAGCTCTAGACTGTCTGTTTATCAGCTGAATGTTGTTGATTGGATTTTAATGACATTTTGTGGAATGATGCATAAATGCTCAGCTTCCAAATGCTTATGATTAGCCTAAGGGTCACAACAGATTGTTGTATGTCGCATATCTCAAATGACACTTTTTGCAATGAGACCAAAACCAGCCTCATCCCCCACCGTGGAAATCTCCAGAGCACAAATAAACAAACATATACAATCCCGCACATGTAAAAACATGAGCACACATACACTTACTCCAGGGTACATTGATGGATTGAGCTGATATTGGCCTTTTAATAAAAATCAGATGTTGACCAGTGTGTGGCCTACTTCTGTTATGATGGAGGACTACAGAAAAAAACACATGGCTTTTAAACCCCGTTCTGAAACTATGTTTTCTCTATACACTTTACTTCTTAATTTAAAAGTGCAATAAGTTTATTTTATAAATTGTAACATGTAAATTAAATTCAAACTCTGTGAAATGCCTGATCAGATTGCTGAATCCACTGCATGTTCAAATTAACTCTGCTGCTCCATGGTGCTTATTTGTTTCAGTTGTTTCTGCACATGCACTGTATGGTTATTACAGTCCCAATCTCCATTTATAAAACTAAAAGTTAGTCTAAAAAAAAAAAAGAGGAAAGAAGAGTGTATGCTACCTGTTGAGCATCAAGTGGCACTGAGGCACATATTTCTCTCAGAAGTTGGTGGAGACCAAACCAGAGTTAAAACTATATTTAACTGACATTCAGGTACTGTCAGAGTTAATATGATCATTGTTATTTCTGTGACTAAGCTGCGACTGCAACAAATGGCTCAGATCTGGAACACACAAGTATGCTATTTGGGACAAAACAGAACATACAGTCACACAAGCATCCTTCCACAAGAGAAATACACCCGAAACCCTCCATCCCACTTGCTAGTTCAGGTCTCGAGAGTGTTGGTGTTTTTGGATGCACCGGGCGTCGCTGACAGCGCTCGAGCATCCAGCCTGCCCCTCCCATTGGGTGTTGAAGCATTCCATTGCTCCGCCCTATCTTAAGCTCCAGGCTCATTTTATTTCAATTAATTAGCATAAATATATGTGTGTGAGTCCTCAGCACCCCCTCTCCCTCCTCAAAGGCAAACCCCCCCACCCCCCCTCCAATGATCTAGTATGCAAATGTTAATTAGAAATTGATGTATTGCAGGAGGGTTTAAAGTAATGACATCCCAGGGGTGAACCTTCACCATAAAATGCTGTAATCCTCAGTGACAGTGTGGCTTCTGTAGCACAATGTGTCTAGAAATGCACCCCCAAGCTAAAACTGTCTGCCACACACAACGCACGTCAACTGTTGAGATAAACAGAAGAGGATATTAAGAATTCATAAGATTAAATTTGGAGAGGAACATATTCAGAATTACTGAGAGTTATTTCTCCGAATTTGAAAGAGCTGCAAAACACACTTGTTGGCAGGAGCTAAAAAGAACAAAGTGAATCAGTGTTTCCTTACAAACTATAAAATAGAAGCTGTATGAATGTAAATGGATGCATTTTTTCCTGCCTACATCTGACTTGATTTGAGATGTTTTGGAGAAAGAGTCGCACCACAATGAGTGTGAACATTAGCATGGATAACTTCTATGAACTAAATAGGCTAATGTGCACCGCGTTTATCATTTAATACCAACAGGTTGCATTTTGGATAACTTTGTATGAGTAAATGTATGAGTACTGGCTCAGTACTAGTATTCTAGTCTAGCTTTTTGGTTTTTTTTTGCTCTCTTTTTTATTTTTCTTTACTGTTTTCTTTTTATTATAATTGGGTTTTATTGTTTTTAATTTTATGTTGTAATGTTTCCAATTATTACAGTTTAATATTTTGTTGTTATGTAAAGCACATTGAGTTGCCCTTGTGTAGGAAATGCGTTAAAGCTGCCTTGCCTTTCTTAAGATACAGATGAATGAGTGCAAGGGCATTGAAAATGAGCTTCAAGCACATTTTTCCTCTTAGAGAGAATAAACCTTTGATTAAAAAAAGTTGCCTCCTCTCTGTGGTGAAGAACAGGTTCATGGGATATCATATTGTAGAAATTAATGATGTAACAACTGCACATAACATAAAAACCACAGAGGATTTAATAACTTATGCACTTTGTGATAGTTGTTACATCATTATTTTAGTGGCAATTTCAGCTAATGATGGTCAGTTGATCCAGCACTATGGTCCAGAAATCTCTCAACAACTTCTGAATAGATTGCCTTGAAATTTGGCTTGGACATTAATGGTGCCTAGGGGGCAAATACTAATGATAAATACCATGACTATTCCTCTAACACCAGCATGAGATTGACATTTGCAGTTTCAGGTGTAATGGATTGGATTACCATGAGAGGAATTGTAATAACTTTGGTGATTCCTTATTTCTTTCTCTAGTTCCATCATTAAATCAAAAATGTATTGTGTCCAGTGCTTTGATCTATGACCAAATAAGTGCAAAAATAATGACATTCACATCAACTGCTAATTATCAAATCTTAGCATGCTAACAAGCTGAACCAAGATAGTGGACATGCCTGATAAACATCTGCATGTTAGCATTGTTGTTGTAAGCACGTTAGCATAGGTGTCTAAGGTGTCTCTTCAGAAATACATCCAAGAAATGGATGATGTGATTGGCTATGTTGTTGTTGTTGTCATTATTGTATATTCATGAGGATACTACCTTGAGGAAAGCTAGAAAATGGATCGTATCTCTTGACAAAGACTTTCAGTACTGAGTAACAAGTAAAACAGGATATAACAATTAACAATGCAATAATCGTGTTAACATGCACCACATGATCGTGGCCGTGAACTAAACACAGTTGACAGGAGCGTTTGTGGAGAAGACTGAATGGACAGAAGAATATGTTATGCCTAGACAGAAAATGACCCAATTGTGGGGCAAGCTCACTTAAGGGAATAAATGGATCATGGGGCACTTAGAAATGACCAAACAAAGGATTAAAAGAGAGAAACATATGACCACAATAATGCATGGATGGATGATTGTTTTCACTCATAATGTAAGGAAGCCTCCGGCTGGGGAAAGACCCAAGCCATAGTTGGAAACAACATACTAAAGAATTAGATTGAAGAAATGTCAGAAGAAATGAATTGACCAGAACTAAGAACATTTAACTTGTCAAAGGAAAAACCCATAAAAGCAATGCACAACGGCTCTCTGTGTGAACACATGATGATGATGTGATTATGAACTATTTCAGCTAAAGTATAATATAGCCGCAAGCTGCAATTTGCAGGTTTATACCTTTTGGGAAAATAGAAACTGTTGTGCATACAGTACTAATTACAGTAAAACATTGAATGCCACTACAGACTCACCACTTGACATATCTGAAGGCCATTGGAAACATGTGATCAAGAATCTGCACAATCACTGTGTCAATCAAGAAGCTTTGAATGAAGACTTATATACTATAGATGTTAGTTGATTTAGCATATTTTGAAAAATATAGAGTGACAGACCTCTGAACTGACCAATGGTTGCAAGTGTGGCAAACTCGTCACACATTAAAGGATGTGCTGAAAACTCCTCATCTAATGTGTAAGGTTTTGTGTTGATTAAATAAAATGAATGAGTAATGGCTACGTTCCTGTTAAACCCTGCCCTTGGCAAAGTTTTTTGATTGATGGCAGCCATGTTTTTGGATCGCTATTGCTCCTTTACAGTATAATTATCTATCTCAGTACTCCAAGGCAGTATGCAAATTAATAACGATTGCTCAAAAATTGTAACAGATTTGGACAAAACTCCAAATGGTGGACAATCTATTTTTGTACAAATGGGCGTGGCCTATATGGATCGATTTGTCTGGACCCATAAAATCCAGGAATAAAACAATTTTTTTTCTGAGACTAGGTGTTCAAAAGTAATAGTCAAAAAACGTAAGGTTCGTAGTTATAATGCCACCATCTGGCTGACATGGGTGATTATTGGTACTTGAATAGTGGAGGGCCATAGGAACCCACCTGCTGAATTTGGTTAACGTAGAACTTATGGTTGTTGAGCCTCAGACTCAGAGAAAAATAATAATAACAATTAGAACACAAACAATAGTGTAAACAGATACAACATAAACAACTCTACTCATCATTACTTATCTTCAAGGTGACTTTACTCTCGTTGCCGTCCTCAGATTCAATCATATTACCTTAATATGGAGCTCCAAATTTCTCGTGCTGCATTTCACACACAAGATTTCCCTAATACATAATGTATATTTCATGGCACGGAATGCATTGTGTGCACAAAATGCACCTTGGGGCGCCAAGTATCGCTTTCTGCGCCATGTAATAAATTTCTTCCAAAAATAAATAAGGAAATGAACTGGTAATAATTATAATATTATTACCATATCATTACCATATTAATTTGCAGCACATGGGACACAATATACTTTGATGACATTTCATGCCTTTTTTTTGGGGCACAAAATCGAGTATAAACACATGTGGTACTTTGCATCTAAATCTAGATGATTTTTCCAACTAGCCAAAAATTTGGTGTAAAGTCTGGCAAAAACTGCTAAAAATGGAAACCGAAAATTCCGTAGGGATAGAGAAAAATTGGTCAAGTCACTAATTCATTTCCTCACAAACCAGTAATACTATCTATCTACACAGCACGTTTTTCTTTTAAGCATTGAGGATTTGAGATATTGGCCTCTGAAACATCTGCCTCCACTCTAGTGAAATTAAGTTTATTGGAATTTCATTTGTGGGGCTTACAGCATTAAAAAAAGTATATATATGTTTTAAAAATTCAACAGCTTTGGTGTCTTTCTAGTAACACTCTCTCTATTACTTGGCATAAACCTCACACCTCACACCTCACTGTGAATGTTTTTCAATCTGGGTAGAGCAACAGGTAAACTGTCATATACTCACATGGCAGACACAAAAGCTACTATAAGTCTTCAAAATGTATTAACAGAGCAATCATTTAAAAAATGACCTCTTGCAAACTTATTAGAGGGCTGGAATTTAGCGATTGAGACCGTAATGAGTAGTCACGTAGTTTTTCTAGAGACAATTTGACGTTTTCGAGTGGGAGTCAGTTGAACTCAGGGATTTTTTTTTTGGAGCCAGCATCTAGTGGCCATTGGAAACACTTTAAAGGTGCTTCCACATTGGCTTCAGCTTCAAACTGTAGTACTTGCCAAGTGATGTGAACAGATTTTGTGTCTGTGTATTTGAGTATATTTGAGACCACAGTATTCCCATGCACCTCAGAGGGTACGGATATCGAGTGTGGGCAGATTTACATGAATCTTAACATCTTGTTTGTGCATCTTGAGTATACGTGTCTGTTTCTCTGCAAATTCATCCATCTGTATGTCGGCAGCAAACGTGTCCATGTGCAAATCCACTTGTTTGACTGTTTGTATGCATATATAAGTAGCCTCTGTGTGTGTGTCTGAAAGCCTTTCTCATATGGTCTGCAGCATCTACTCTTTATCTCTATGCATTGACAGCTACTGCTGTTTTGAGACCAAAAGACCTTGAGATGGTTTTACTGTTAACAGGGATAGAAAGCATGTGAGTGGTGGTGAAAGAAAGAGTGAGAAAGTGATGGGAAGAGTAGAAGACTGAGACAAAGGGTGCAGGAGGGTGCTCAGAGAGAGAGAGAGAGAGGGGGAAAATGCATCATAAATAACATGACAAAGACAAGAAGATAACAAAGTGACAGAGCAAAAGAGCATGTACATATGTGCCCATGAAAGCAATATGAGCATGTGGGTGTGAATTCATGTTAGTCTTCATGCTTGCATGTGTATGTGTCAGAAAGTGACATTTAGACATACAATTTGAGCCACGGAGGGAACAAAAGAGTGATGGAGGATTGAGATGGCTTTCTTCATTTCTCATCCCAGAATGCAACAACAGCAGCAGAGTGTCTCCCGTCTTTATGTAGAAAGATTGAAGTGCAAGTATTTATTAATGTAGTTAAAAGCTAGTACATATACAGCAGTAGAGTGCACAGGGGCATCAGGGCAATGGCGAGAATCCTTCAAAAGCTCAGTGACTTATGAGACAATAAGATGTGGAGATGATGTGGCTGCAGAACTGGAGACAGCAGCATGTGTCTCATCCATCAAAATAGTGGGTGTACAGAGAGACATAAACCATTAAGTGTCATCATTCAAAGTAAATGTCATGTTGTCAGTTTCTGCAGAAACAATAACATGAGCCTATTGTTCAATTATTGATAGGAAGGCACCCAACAATACACCGATTAAACAAGAAAAGATTTGAGACGACTGATACATTAAATTTGTTGGGGAGCACTTTAAAGTATTTGCAATTTGTAGGCTCAAAAAAACCCTTAACTGTAAAACTTATGATTGGAAGAAAAAAATTATACATGCAATACAAACTGTTATATCTTTAATTAACTGTGGAATATTTTATGTTAAAATCCACCTGTTTTCTCAGACTGAATCACAAAGAGGAGTTGTAATAGAGAAAAGCATCCTTCTGCCTCTAATTGAGACCCTGTAGATTCACCTTTTTATCCTAATTAAATTCTCTCTCTCTTTCTCTCTCTCGCACACACAAACAAAGACATTGAGATAGAGAGACATTTAATTATTTTGCCAGGCAGATTGGAGAGCCGATATCTATTTTTTAAAAAGCAGCTAGATTTACAGGCTTCCAAAAAGGACTAGAGACAGATCACTCAAACCACCCTCGTAGTCAGATGTTGAAAAGGTGTTAAAAAGGTGTTGAAAAGGTATCTCAAACACGCAAATGCAATCTTCACTTCTCCAAAGTATCTTTGTACTGTGGAGGTGTATAATGGTTCTTATCAAAACATCATGCATTCCCCTGTGGGGTTTTGCTCACAATCTCTACTTAACTAAAAAATCTCTTTGTGTACAATATTATCGTAACGTCGAAGTATTTGGTCAAAAATATTGTGATATCAGCCCTACCTCCCATATAAACTTATCTATGGAATGAGACATGAATACACCTTTTGTCTCATTAAAAGAAAAACACAGAAGCAGCTCCAGTGTATGCAAAACAAAGTCACATTAAAAGCAGAGCATATTGTAGAGCTTATGCAATCCCAAAAGAAGTTCAACTATTGGATGATTTGTGTGGGTGTAAGAGCTTCATTAAGATCAGCAAAACTTCATCTCACTCTGTCCACTAGCCATTAACTAGCACAAACTCATGGTTGCACTAGTTAATGGGTAGTTATCAGCTAGAGAGCTACTATCATCGTGGTAATTACAATGATAAACTACTGCTTTTGATGTTTTAAGAAGTTACCATACAGCACCAAACTGTAAGAGAAGTGCACTGAAGCACTGAATCATATCTGGATTTTATCTAAAGGAGGCCTTACTCACATTATTGGATTTGTTCAGCTTGGTGTCAGCACGTAAAACTCCTTTGAGCAGTTTTAACTCACATGAGGCACACGTAAAAATCAATGAGGACCATCAAAAGAAATTCAGAGGGATATTTACATAGAGACATCAAAAAATTCTCTATTGATTTCGACCCTCCGCCCTACGAGAAATTCGACTCCACTTTTTACCGTCCCGTCTCCATGTTCTTGGCATGCAACCCCAAACATCCCTCTGAAGCAAATAAAGAATTAAGAAAACATCTGTCGCATATCCTACCGTCAAGCCAGTGACATCGCATGCTTATTAATTCATTTATCGCCAACGTAAATACATGGCGAGTCCATTGGTAGGCACATCAAAAGGTTCAAACCCCTCTATCCATTCTCCAGGGATAGATCAGAATACCAAAAGGCTGCCCTGATTAAGTCCCCCATGTGGCAGTGAAATGTTCCCTTCCTTGATCTGTGTCTCTCATATGACCTGATTCCCTCCCAAAGGACATGTCCTCTGTGAGAAGATGGCTCGTGCTCCTCTGTAAGGATTTCATGCAATTTAGTCACATTGGATGATGTATTTGAGTAAAATGTCACACGCCATACTTAGCGAAACAGAGGCATCCGAAGTCCAACAACTATAAGGTTTACTAGTATGCGGTGCACTTGGCGTGACCTTATAAGTTAGTTATGACTTTAAAAGAGTTAAATCACTACAAATATATTCAATTTTGATCTAGAGGAAATGTCAACTTCTGACAGGAAAGTTTGTGCTGCATAAAGGTTTTTTGGGTAAAGGGAAAAGATAAAAGTGTTTGACCTTTGATTGTGAAAGGTGTTGTTGTGTGTATTTTAATAGATTTTACTTATAAGGTCAAATTCTACCAGGAGAGTACATGATTCGTACTTTCAAGTGTATATACAGACATATATGAGAATATTTAAAAGGAATGAAATATGCCAGAAAAACATCTTAAAAGATAGATTTGCTTTCTGTTTGAGGACACTTTCTTCATTTTCTTAGAAGTTCCTTTTGTTTTCTGTAGAAGGGATGCGTCACGTCTCAGTTAACCATCATTTTATTGGCATCAGCCATCCAATGCAAGTCTCCTATGCCCCAGTGCTAGGCAGGAGTGTCAGGATGTGAAATCTGTCAATCATCGTCAAGAGGAGTGCAGATGTCATGGTACAAGATTGGTGGTTTTATTTATCTTACCTGAAAAAGATGAAGATTTTTGGCACGTCACGGGAAGATTGTCACGACCTCTCTGCACCTGAAACATGTGAACAACCAAAACAAATTCAAATTACTCTTGAGATTCAACACTTATGATTAAAATAGATTGAACAGAGAAGTCCATTATATAGTTGAAGCCTCACATGGATTCATTTGGCCAGTTGGATCTTTTTGCTCCTGTTAAAATAGCTGAAAGTTGTCATCTTGGCACACTCTACCTGCAGATAAAATGACAGACAGCTTGCAAAACTTAATTATAGAGAAATAGATAGATGACAAACTGGGTATTTCTGAATGAATCAAGTGAAATTAACTTTTGTTTATGCACTCATTGGTGACTTTCAGATATTGAATGCCCTGAATGTCTTTATTCCCCCCCCCCTCAAATTGAGTATATGACATTTTGAAAAAGAATCTTTCACATTTAACAGCGAGCATGCAAACCTTCTTCCATCTGTGCAACACTATCCAGCCAAATGATACTACCTGGAGACAAAAATGATAGCTATGCCAGCGAGCTTGAGTCACGTTGAAATTCAGCTTCACATTCCACATTATCCCATATAACATACAGAGGCCCTTTCAAAAAAAAGACTGTCTTTGGGGCTTCTTCTCTGTAAATGTCATCCTACTTCAGACGTCACTCTGAAAATGTCACCCCGCTACCCTTTTCATTAGCTCACCAGCTCTCTTCTCGATTATACATCATTTTCCATTAGAGGGATCACACACCTAGGGCGAGGCTTTTTTTTATTTATTTTTTTTCGAGCTATACATACTCAAGTGTGATTGCAAGGATTGAAGGGATGGCTGTTCTGGATGTTCTGGCACTGGGGTGTTATGGTTTGATGTTGTTTGTTTAACCATGTTCACCTGTTATTGGAGATTTTTCCACTGTTTCCGAGGCTGCACTGCTTGCAAAGGCGTTGAGTGGAGGGCTGTGCAAGATGTCAATCATGTTTGAAGAAGAAGAGAGCTCCTGTTGAAGGGAAAATATGCAGTTGTAATTTTAAAAAAACATTCTTTTTTTTATTTTTATTTTTTCAAGTGAAAGTTTTGAAGGCTACAGTGCAGAATGTGTTGACTGATTTTAATGACATCTGGACATTTTTAAATATTCAGGCAGGGAAGGTCACAGCTGATTGGCAGGATGAACAGGGAGATTATTATACACTGATAAATTATTTTATTTCAAATCAGTCCAACTAGAGCTGGAAATGTTTTTGCATGATTTACATTTCAAACAACTCCCCTATGCATCTTTATTTACTGGACCTTTATGCAACCCCTCAGTTCAGCCTCTGTCTGAGCCCGCTCTGTTCTGATTGGCCAACGTCTGGAAGCTGCAGACCTCGGCAGACTTCCTGCGGTTTCAGAGGTCATATAAATAAACAGTAGCAGTAGGATTTCACTTCTTTTTCTTATTGTTTACTCAAAATGGAAATTTCTCAAATACATTACAAGTACATGTTTGAGCCCGAACCTGATCCGGCATATGTGAGTGGACAGCAGGATGAACAATACATAGAACAACCTTAGAAACAACCTTAGCAACCAAGGCTACTGAACAGACAGCTCTTTGTGAGCATCTAATGTCATCATAAGGAGGGAGTAGAGGTAACATTGCAAACAAAGTGTTCAAAGCAGACTGTCATACTCCTGGCCTCTGACTTGCAGACAGCATTTTTACATATATTCAACTCAAGTTTTGGATCTTTGACTATTTATTACATAGAAATCCACCATGAAAACAGTATAGAATGACAGTGAATCACAAAAAGTATGCTATGCCCCCTTTATGTGTACCAACACACACACAGACACACAATTTTGCTTCCAAAATAAGGTCAGTAATAGTGGAGAACCATGATTAATTACATAGATTTTAGGGTAACCAGGTTACTACAGTCCATGTACAGTACAGAACCAGCAACCTGGTTTCTTATGGATGTGAACATACTGTTTGTTAGTTCTGGTCTTTTCATGGGATTTGTTTGCAAAATGGAAATGTGCATATGTAATGTGTATCTCAGACAAAGTCCATGGCACAAGAGGCCTTATAAATGTAAAGTGGACTGATTACCATGAGCAGAGTGTCTTCGAGGACGAATACAAATTGCTTAATATGCACATGTCCAATACCATCCTCACAATCCTGCAGAGTTTTTCATTTGTCAGTGTCTCTCTCTCTTTCTGTCAATAGTAAACGTATTATTTGATGTCAGCTGTCTGTCAAAGTCAGCGCCCCACTCTCTCTATGGGCCAGGGGTAATATTTGCTAATGAGTTGCTTCGCTGCTGCCATGGTAACAGACCCATCACCACAGAGTGTGAAGCAGGAGTGGCACCCTTGACACCAACCCATAAAACAAGCCACCCGGACTGATGATCCGCAATGTATAATGTAGTGCCACAACCCCCATCCAGCCCCCCCTTCTTGCCCTCTTTCTCTGTATCTGTCTTACCCTTCTCCCATCTCTCACCCTCTTCAACCCCTCTTTTCCCCAGTCATCAATCCCATCTGTCAGTTATCCATCAGCCATCCATATAAATAAAATTGAATGAATCCGGTTTAATCACATCTACTGGGGTCGGGGGGGCTCTAGGCTCTCTTTACCCCCCCTATCCCAAATCAGAATAGAAGAAGAGAAGATAAAGCTCTCCTTAAAAGCTTATGTGAAAATGAACATTCATGTTTCAGTGTAATTGAAGATGAAAAATGTAGGTTGTCAAGTCTGAAATTAAAATGGATACAATCCAGGGGCCAAAATTAAAACCTGCCAAGCAACAACGTCTAGTAAAATGTGTCTGGTGGATAATTCAACTCATCAGAGAGGTGTGTAAATCTGTCAGGCAATAACATTAAAAAGTTATTTACTGCATAGTATTTAATCATTTACTTAATGTGTTCAGTTTCATACACAATAGGTTACTTAGAAGGATTGAAATTAATTTTTTTTTTTTTTCAATCCCAAAAAGTCCTTGAAACTAACCATAAAATTCATACTTGGTCCATGCACTCCAAAACAACACATAGAAGTGTTTTCTGATATGACATTGCTGTTGGCAGGAGGACTATCGCTGTTAAAGAATAAATACATTATGTTTGGTTAAGTTTAGGCACAAAAACATGTTGGTTATGATAGGTTCTTTGGAAAGGTTTGGGGACCTTTGTTGTCACAACTACAATAAATAACATAGATTAATTCAGGGAACAGCTGTGGTGACTTTGTCTTTCTATAGTAAAGTCACCTGGTTTCCTCTTTTGCTCCTGTCACATGATGGTAAATATAAGTTGTTTTTTGGGCACTCATTTATTCAGGAGGAAAGTCTCCAAAGTGCTGATTCTATGTAAGATATGTCACCAAAAACAGGTACGATTATATATATTTAAAAAAAAAAAAAAAAGAAGGTATATTCACAAAACCAACACTCCAAGAGAGACTCTGTTGTTCTGACAGAGCAGTGCAGCAGGTGCAACCAATTACAGCCAACAGTCCAATCCAAATCCAAATTACATTCACCTGTATCTCAGCAGTGTTGGCTGCAGAGGTAGACCCTAATATGAATTAAAGACAACAAAATACACACTGTATGCATAAACCATAATTGGGAAGATAGCTTCACAATCTATTTACTATATTGTTGCATTTGAAATTCTCACCTCTTTTGGAAACGCTCCCCCCTTTGGCGGTGAGGTTGCAGCCTGTTAAACCGAATGCCTTAATGCCACACGAACAGTGGCAGCTGGCCTCATCAACAACTCATTATATTAACGTAAGAAATCTCATTATTTGCACATATGTGAACCAATCACATCTAAAATAGGGTGTTACATTAATGCAATTCATTATTATTTTCACATTTCATATATACGTTTTTGGGTAATGAACATTTTGCACATTCCCAGTCAAATATGTACATTCAATTCACTTCTCAAAAGCGTTTTTTCAGTTTCTAATACATTTGACAGATTTTTAATGGGAATTTATTTTTTTATATTATTCATGATTACTCGACTTGTGGTATTTTCTCTTCATTTGTGTGGGTACCTGTTTTTCCTCTTGTATATTTTGGTTGTTAAACTTGGATTGATTGTTGTAGTAAGGCAAATTCTTTGTATGTGCAAACCTACTTGGCAATAAATCTGATACAGATTTGTAAGTGTGATATATGTATTACGAATAAAGGAAATAAGGGGGGAAAAAATGCCCAAAAATAAACCTTAATACATATTTTTTAAAGTGTAGGCTGTCAAACTGAAATTAATTTATATATGCAATTTATAAATCTGGTCAAGATAAAACTACTGGTAAAATATGACTCTGGTGGGTATTAATGAAGTTTGTTTTTTGGCTGAGTGTTCTTCATCAAACTGGAATACAAATATATCTCTAAAAGTCTAAAACAATTTGTGTATGCATGCTTATATTTATACTTTCACTGAGCAACTGAAAGAGTGTGCTGACTTGATTTTATTCAAACTGAGCTGTCTGGTGATTTAATACAAAGCTGAGTACCATTGGCCGGCTACAGGTTTCAGTGTCAGCTCACCAGCTTACCCGCAGAGATCATCTATCTAATTACACAAAGGTTGCCCTGACGCCCTTTTCGCCGTGGCATGACCAGATGACACCGCTCTCACTCCCATCTGTCCGAGCCTACCGACGCCTTGTGAAGCAGAAGCGGCACAGATTGTGACTCTTCTGTGACTTCGCAGGCACAGCGGGTTATGATGCTCTCTCAAGCCTCAACGGTCCTACGTCCCATACGACCTCTTTTTTGGATGTGAGAATGCAGTGATTGCGCGAATGCTCAGTTGGGTATCGCACAATCTGTGAGAAATGTGTCACCCGTTTTACTCACTTTGCGGTCAAGAAATGACTTCACACCTTGATTTAAAGTGGTGACATGGCTTGCACAAAAGTGTGATCACTCCATCATTTTTATTTCTTTTTTTAAATATATTTTCTTTATTCTTTCAAACCAACAGACTGTATATCTTGTATTTAGTAAAGACTACAGGATTTGCTTACTTGTCTTAATGTATGATAACATCACATCTCAGGTGGTGGTTTTATTTGTGTGATGCTTTCTTTGGTTTTTGGGACATCTATACTTCCAAGGACTCACTGCTACTTCCCAGACATCACTAACATTGGCAAAAATAGGACATTTCTTTTCCTAAAAATAATGTTTTGGCCACTAAGAGGTAGAGAAACTCCAACTGCAAGAAGATTGACACACAACCCTGGTGTAAAATCACCTTATTAAGTTGATTTAGCTAATGTGTTAGCAGAGAGTTGCCAATTTATGCATCCGGCAGACATATATCCACATAAGAATTTATTTGGAAGTCATGTTTTCCTCCACCTGATGAAGTGTAAAATGCACTCTCCTTTTAGCACTTTTACACCAACTGCTGAGAAAAATATCTGGCTTTTAGCTGCCACTTTCTTCACCAGCTATGTGTTAGCTTTATCTGTCTGCTGTTTGGTGCTGGGGAGGCAGCATTATGTTGTGGGTTTACCTTATTTGCTGAAAGAAAAAACACTGTTTGCTGCTAGAAACAGAGCGGTGAGACTGAAACCCGAAGTTAATATGCTGATTAACAGTTGCAAGGTTGCCTGACTTTGGCCCTGTGAGCAACCTCTTTCACATTACACATACTAATATCATCCACTTTATTGATTCACAGGGCTTTAATTTGATCTTCTTTAATTTATGTAAGCTTTGCATGTATTCCAACCAACTAGGAGTGTGCAACAGTAAATGTTAAAGCTTTCATTTCAGGCTATACTGTAAGTAGGCTTAATTACGACTGTGTTTAAGTAAAGTAATCAGCAATGGAATAACAACAAGGGCATTTATATTTATGGAGAAAAAAAATCCTTATTATTTTAAAAGCACAGGGGAAATAAATGCATTGATTTGAAATATTATTTTTCTTTTTTGTGGCCAAAAACATGACCCAGTTCACCATTTTGTTTTCATGAGCATCATTTTTCATTGCGGGACATAGTAATTACACTTCATGTTGTGCTCTGTGGACCCCCTTACATTAGATTTTGTTCATTAAGAGCCTTTGGTAACATTATAATATGCAGTCATTATTGCAGGCATCATAAAACACAAGCTAGTAATGAATTAGTGAGTATTTTTCCATTAGCATGGCATATTGTTTTAGTAATTGAGTTTAAAGATGTGGAGGACCTCTAATATTTATAAAGCAACTTCTGAAGTAAATCCATTCACAAACATGAGACGTCAAAAAGACAAATGATATGCTATACTTGTAAGACTGATGGCATAAAATTAAAGCAAATTGCAAGACTTTGTAAAGATTTGTAGTCATCAACACAAGACCTCCATTATGGTTTATTTCTAATTTTACTTACAGTAAGTGAGGTGGTATGAGCACTACCAGTAATGACTTAAATCCTGCCAAGTCAAAAAGCAACCAACATGTCAAAATAAGTCATTATTTGCCAGCCTTCTTTTTTAATGCTGTCTCTGTATCATTTATCTGCATCTGCAATATTTGAAGGTGGCATTTGCAGTCATTTCAAAACCTCAACATTTATCTGGCTTACTGCAGTCAGGTATGCTTGTGGCAGATGATTTGTATTGGTTATACACAGTTATTAAAGAGTTATAAAACAGTTAAAACAGTGTTATTGTGGGTGAGGGCTTACCCTAGTCTGTGGAAATGCTTAATTGCTAATAAAATACACAGATTTTCATTCATTGAGAAATCCAGCAAACACTTCTCCTCTGTGCATCAGACGTATTAAGCAGCAAGGATTCTGCACATGAACCACAGATTGCCACCATCAATCACAATTCTGCGGCTCATGACTGCAAGACGTGGGCCGAGTCTGCGTCCTTTTCCACTCAGTCTGCTATCTCTTAACTTACATAACCTCTCTGGTCCCCAGGAGGCTGCTGAGACTGGCTGAGATTGTATCAATGCGCAGGTCAAGGGAAGGTGATGACTAATTCATGAGGCGGTTTGCAAAGGAACCCTCGTCGAGAGTCATTAGTCGCCTGTCAGCCTCCGCTCACGCAGCCATGGGAGTTGGGTTGCGTTGTGTCATGACGGAGGTTTTCACAAACAAGACCTCTCTTTGCTCTTTAGACGTTTGAGTCACAAGGAAAGCAGAAGAGGTGCTGACGGGTGGTTTTTAATCGCGTAAGGAATTTTGAATGCACCCTAGTGTCTCAGAGAGCTTTGATCTTAATCTCAAGATTTAAGATGGTTTATGTCCTCACATCCTCATTGTATATCAATGCAAAGCCCTGTGCCAAAAAGCTGCAATAAGTCTATTCATACATGACCCTGTGGACACAAGACATTTAATTAAAAGATACATGAAGGTTGAACTTACTTTTTTTATGCTATAGCTCAGAATATTGTATTGGTAGAATAAGATTTGTTTAAACAGAAACCCTACATATTGTCTGATGTGTAATCTTTTGACTCTAAACCTCTCCACACAGGCTCTGAATATTCATGTAGAGTGTATATAATCCAAACATTGTGAAGGAAAAGCCACTTCATGTATGACTCATGTATGACCCTGTGAGATAAAGGGGATGTTTGCATGCACTTGGCCTCAGAAGGAGCTGTTTTCATAATCTGCTGACATTGATGGGCCTCTTATTTTATAAAACATAAAAAAGGAAGAAAAAAAAAGGTTATGTCGACAATAGAGTTCATCCCTCTGATCTTATGTAAATGGAGGCAACCTGACACCCACAGTGGTAGGGTTGAGACGTTAACATCCTCTTACGCTTCAGTTCTTATGGAAATGTATGTATACAATAAAAAAAGACCTATTATTCTAAAATGACCCTTGAACATATAAAAGCATAATTAATATATTTATAAATCTCATTCTTTCTTCTTGGTTCCCCCCATATAAATATACAGTACACTATAAGTACCTGTAAAGGTTTGGCACACGTTCAAATTTAGACATTTATACATTTAGACAGGTGACAATCTAATGACAAAATCTAAATAAATGAGTTGAGAGAAATAAACAATGCTTCCGTACAGGCCACAAGGGAGCAATGAATGGTATGAACATCGTGTGGATCATATGTTATGGCCTTCATAGTCAACAGACCAAAAGAATGGTGTTCATCCCTCTATCATAGTTATAGAGACTTACAGAATATATGTCTAGGAGAATTGAAGCTGTTCTGGAGGCTCCTGGATGGCCTCCATAGTGGCACCTTTCCTAAAGGATAAGGCTGGAGATTTTCTATATTTTTCTTACTGTAACAAATCTCATGTGCAGAGCCAAACCAACGATGAATGGATCCTATAAACAACTATTGTGTGTGTATCCAAAGCCTGATACGTCTTATATCTCTGTGTCATAGACTGTCGTTATTGTCAAAATTAAAAACACATCACTGAGCCACACAGCTGCACTGGGTTACATGTTACTTCACCATGAAGAGTTTGGGCACATTCGTTTGTTTAGAAATTGCTCCAAAGATTAATAACAGGGATCATGTTTCCAGTCTTTAGAGAGTAGCTCTGTATGTGTGTGTGTGTGTGTGTGTGTGTGTGTGTGTGTGTGTGTGTGTGTGTGTGTGTGTGTGTGTGTGTGTGTGTGTGTGTGTGTGTGTGTGTGTGTGTGTGTGTGTGTAGGGCAGATACCACTGAATATGTGTGAGTATAAGTTTCTGTTTACAGAGCTATGCTACATATAACAATCTATATGTATTTAACTGTTTGTAGGTTCTTTACAATGAAGTCCAAAGTAATATTTATTGATTTTAATAGTACATTTATTTCACATTCTCTGTCTCTTTAAAATAATACATATAGTTTTAAAAAATCTCACTTAAAGTAACAATAAATTAGAAAATATCCATCCCCTGAAGTCAAGAGTTAATCTGATATTTTATCAGTACTAAAGAAGAGACACTTCAAATAACGAGGGATGCATGTTCAGCTCTCTTGCTGTCAGTATGATTTCAAAAACAGTCATCAGGGGAAGGAAACAGATGTTAAATCAATATACTTACACAACAGGTGTCCTTCCATATTATGCAGTGGCATAAGTTGAGCCGTTAATGGGCGAGTATGGAGTGACAGCTGTTCGAATACCTGCTATATTAAATTGGGATTCATTCATTTCCTTTGAGTATTTAATGCTGAATTCATAACACACTCTAATAACAGTGATCCTTAGAGGCATAATGTTTGCTTTCTGCAGGGCCAGAGGTTGACAGCATAGATGGAGAAGTTTGGCAGTAATGTGCCAAAACTTAGTGAAGTATTTTATATTAATTTGATGTGTTCAAAATGTGTGAGATACGCTTGGTTTTGTAAACTGCCTAAATTTATAATTGACTGTCCGTTAACCAGGAAATGTGTCCCGACTAGCCGGTATAAGCCAATCAACATATCTCTACAATGGATCATGGAGCATTAATGATTATTCAAGGCAAGGCAGCTTTATTTATATAGCGCATTTCATACCCAATGCAACTTAATGTGCTTAAAAAAAAAATTAACAATAAGAATTGGAAGCATAAAAACATAAAATTATTTTAAAAAACAAAACCCTTTTTATAATAAGAAATGCAATTAAAAAAACAAAAAATATTTATAGTAAAAATAAAACAAAGTACAGAAAAACAAAAAGAGAGAAAGAAAATAAAAAGCTAGACTAAAATAGAGCATAAAATATGAGAGTTATTCACCACACACAAAAATCACAAATACCAGGATTAATCTCTTCCAGACCATTATTCCAGGATGATTTATGGGTGATTACAGGTGTGTGCTTTAGGTTTAAATGTCTGGTTTGATCTGTTTTTTTAGAATTTTTGCATGAATCAAACTAAATGCCGATATACTTGTATTTACATCGACTTAATTTCTTACTTTGAGCAAATATGGAAGTTTCCCATGGGTGTTTTAGGAGCTGCTGTCACTAAACACTGATTTACTCTGCTCTTATTGTTACCACAGTGTAACAGCTCCAAACCCAACACTTCCTGTGTTTGCTTTCTCGGGACAGGAAACAGTCTGGACTCTTAAGATCAAAGACTTACAGTCATCTCTTATCAAGGTCTGGGGAGAAACAGGACTGGTTGGACAAAGCTGTTTAGATCTTGATGCTGAAGGAAAATATTTATTTAAACATGCAACAAAAAGGGAAGATTGGATTTATGTGCAGCCACCACATCAAATTGAAAGCGGTTCTGGTTCCAGTGAGATGAAATAAGAGGAACTGTGATGTCTGGAGACATCAGATAGAGAAGTGCTTCCTGGATGAAGATTACATCAAACTGTGGAAACTCCTGTTTCACTGGAAAAGCTTTTTAGTTACAGAAATAGAGCTGAAGTTTACCTGTTGTTGCATTTGTATTAAACAAGCCAGAAAGAGTTGTTAAAGTTGGCCGATGGATCTTGTTTGTTTGACGATTTCTCAAAATGAATAAGAGTTTAATGTCACAAGTGTGATTTTGAGGTAAAAGTTCATCTGTCAGCCTCAACAGTCTAAGTGAGGCTGTAACAAAGATGAACACCCAGTTCCACTTAATTGAGACAAACAGCATTTCCTTTGGTTTTTCCCATCACACTCTGTACACTCTCCACACCCACAGGAAATGATGACAAATTAAACTTCAGGATTTATAACCTTCATTCAGAGATATTTGGATTTACTCTTCGATTTTTCTGCCCCGTCAATCCTTTGATATCTTTCTTGAAGCATCACAGACTGGCTAGGGTTTGTTCATCATCTGATTTTGGTATTAGGGTTAAAACCTTCCCAACAGTAACCAAACCTCTTCCATTTGAAACTTCAGTTGTGTAGACTTCAACCAATTTAAATTTAGTTAGTAGGGTAACGTGGTTAGAGAGTTTAAACTACTGCACAGTGCACACGGACATGCCATCAAGCCAAAATAAAAGTGCATTAGAGTAAAAAAATAATAAACAACATCAATCAGTTGTTTAGTCTTTTAAATGTCTAAGATATCATATCAAAAAATAAATGCCCAATAATCCACAGTGAAGTTGTCAAATCGTTTGTGTTTAAGTCTCAGAGCATTTCAGCTTACGTTGATGTAAAACAAAAAAGAGAAGGAAATTCTCACATTGGAGAAGCTGGATTCAGCAACAGTTTGGTATTTTTGCCTGGTAACAAAAAACATGAATTGATTATTAAAATGGTTGCTGGTGAATTTTCTGTCCATTGACAATGTTAATATTTAGGGCCATGGTTCGAGTATGGTACAAGTATTAACTCTGAACAGTCCAGCTGCAGTGTTACCAAAACATTTCATCAGACATGGAACTATACCTAATAAAAACGTTCCTAAAATGTGCCTCTGGTGACCTGGGCCTCTCGGTTATGAAAAAGCTTCAAAAATCTCTTTCTTGGAGTCTTGAGGTAGTAATTAAAGTTGACAGTAGGTGGTTCAGCACGAGAGCAGGATTAGGATTCCTGGTGCTGGTTCTCCAACTGAGCTGACAATATGGTCTAACCACAAAGCCAGGGGCTTCTGGGACCCAAGCCAGTGGCTGATAGATCCATCAATATGACGGGTTTAGTCAGCACTGATTGCTCTCCAGAGCAGCTCCTGTTGGTTTGAGGGGGGCAACGATGCGTTGAGTCATCCGCATTCTGAAACACGGCTCTGTTTTATTTACATGCTGCCCAACGACAAGTCGATCAGAAACCACTGAAGGCTAAGGAGGTCCTCATTTACTTTGTGGAAAGCCTCAACAGTGTATAATAAGTCCAGTAAGCACAATGCAGCTTTGATTGGGATCATTATTTCAGAGCCTGTGGCTGCTCTATTAAGGTTTGTGTTTCAGGAAAAGGGACAAATATAGTTAGGACATGAAATATCACAGGTTTAATAGTTTACTATCTAGATACAAGTTAAACTACAGTAAAGTTGGATGTTTGTGAAACAGAAAGACAAAGTGTGTAATGTGTTTTATTTATAATAGCTGGCAGTAAACATGAGGCAACTCAAAAGCAGTTTGAAGGACAGTTTTGGATTGTTTCCAGTGAAATATATTTTAAAATCTGATTCGCCTTAGTTTAATAATACCAGATGGGCAGATTTTGCACATGTGACACCAGAGTTCAGCACAGTATTAGGAGCACTGTGAGGGAAAAATGATTTTGAGATTTTAAAAGTGATAATAACAACTGAAAAAGTAATAATGTCAAAAGAAAAAGGCCATCATTTTACCAAAAGCTTTAATATTTATAGAAATAATAAAAACATGCCCATGTAATCTAATCCAAGTCTAATCATTGATTTCCTTTTTCAAGTTATGACTTTATTATTGAAAGATTATAAATTTACCTCATAAAACCTTCAACTCTTCATTTAAAATAATAAAAATAAATATTCGATTGTAACAAACATTTTAGAAAATCACTGAAAATTATTTTAAATTATTTTTTCTTGTGGAAAAAAAAATCAGTGTCTGCGGCAAACCACACCTACTTGACACCCAGCTCTGATTAAAGCAAAGCCTGACTTATCTCCAACGACTGTATGACCAAAGTCTGGTGTAGAAACGCTGGTATGGGAACAGAGAGATAGAGCAGTCGCAGAGCTGTTTACTGCTCAAACTGGGGGGTTGCGTTTCCTGGGGTGCCATGAGATAACATTGTCACCAAGCAGCATGAATGCTTCCTCCACAAAAGACTGCCTTGAAACTCTGTGGTAATTTTAGCAAGGAAAACACTCAGAGATGTATGTTGGATGAATAGCTTTTCAAGGCTGTGTATGTCAACGACGTCGGACAATAGTCTATATAAAAATGAAGGTAAAAAGCTCAGAAAACAACCACAAGGTCTCATTGGGGTAATGAATACCAGGTTTTCCTTCCTTTAAGTGCTTTCAAAGAGTCACTGGCATTAGAGGCAGGAAGCAGAGGCAGACACAACTAGCATGCACACAGGACTGCAGGTGATGCAACACACTTCATTAACTCAAACTTCCTCCTATAATAGTGGAAGAAGCTCTCAAATCTTTCAAAGGTTGCACACTACTGTATACTACAATGGAGCAATACTATTATTATTACTATTTGCACTTTAACCAGTACAATGTTTTCTATTTTAACTTGCACTTAATAGGTCATGTGTTCTTATAACATATTTTAGTATCCTTTATTTATTTTTTAGACATTATATATGTTGTTTTTATCTTGCTATTAAATCTCCAAAAATGAACTGTCTTCCAGTAGTAAAATGACTTTAATAGTGCAGGTATTTAAAACTTTAAAATTGTTTATCCGACAACAGTGATACCTTATAAACCTATCTCTGCAAAGTTACTAACTAGGTAAAGTAGGGTAAAATATTTTTTATAAGTATATTATTTATTTGTTTACATGTCAAATAACATGTAGGTTGGAAGTCATAGTGCAGTGTGGTAACATCGCTGTCTCCATCACCACCACTCTGTGGTCTGGGAGATTGAGGTTTGAGACCTCAGTCCTCATGACCTAAATTGGGAACCTTACATTTGCAAAATATTTAATTACAGAACACTTATTTTAACACTTAAATCTCCTAAAATTAGAAGTGTAATAAAAACAAAAACAATAGGTTCTGCGTATTTTCACTTTCACTTAAATACAAATAATTGTGCTGCCTCAACAAATACAGATACAAATACAAATGCTGGGCTCTGTGCACATCGATAGTGGTTAATATGGAACAGTACACCTGGAGTGGTTAGTTTGTGGTGGGAACGTGATTCGACTTCGATCTGACCAGACTTCAGAGCACACTCTGCAAGTTTGAGGTAAAAGGCTCCTGTAGCCGGGGGACCTTGGGATTCAGAGGGACAAAATAAACAGTCACCAATGGCTATTCAGAGCATAAATCAAAGTGTAGCTTAGACTAGTCTTAAAGTACACAGGCTTGATTGATATTTGGGCAGATCACCTTCTTCGGGACCTTTCCTCCTGTGTTCTCCCTACCGCCCCAGACATTTCTGACAAATGAGCGCTGTGAACGTGTGATTTGTTTTCTGTGTGAAAAGAAACCCAACCAAGAGGAGGACACAACAAGTTTATCACGCTATCCACCAATTCACACTGGAGAGAATAAACAAGTTTAAACACACATAGTCTTTGTTAAGCCTCATATAAAAAGGACAATTAATATAACAAAATATACAGTATGTATATGTATTAAATTGAGTTTTTAATATTGATACCAGCCTCAGTCCTGCTCTTTGCCCTTCTCTTTTAAGCTTTCTTCACTGTCCCTCGTACCCTTAGGTCCATATGCTAACAGGGTCTCTCACAAGATAAAAAACAACCCAGCGAATATATTTTCACCAGTGAGGCGCCACTCCATCTGCACAGCCACAGCAGCCTCATTTTCCCGGGTACATCACACAGCCGGCTGATTGTGAAAGATGATGCACTCGCACCCCGCTAACAGATTCACACATGCCCACATGCTTAAGCCACCCTGGGCTAATTCAATTCCACTGCCATTCCAGAGGTAATAGAGTGTTGCCTGTACCTCCTCTCAGTTAGTGCATGGAAAAAGGGGGTCGACTGGGTGAGGCAGCTGGTTATGGTTGGTCCTCCACCCGAGTGCTCCAAAAGGTTAAACTGGAACATTTAGTGACTTTTTATTTTTAATTATAATGTGCAATCTTCTGCTACATACAGAGGGAATGAATGGACAAAAAAATCTAATGGAAAGAAGAATGAATAAATGTCAGTTTTGAAAACTGACGTTCACATGAACATCTTGATGTCTAGATTTGCTCTGCTCAATATCTTATTAAAAGGATGGTGCCACGTGTCACATTTGTGGGGTTTTTGCTTATGTGGCATGTTTCTTTTGTTTCTCATGAGTTTTTATGTGAGCATGTTTAAACTAATAATACCAGAGGATGTTTTTTCTGAAATTAACTTTGATCATTTCCTTATACATATTTAATATTAAAGGAATATTGTTATAAGAGATTTTTTAGACTTGAAACCAAATTGTTAGGGGATTTAATGCGACATTTCAAACCTACAGTAAAATATGTTTTTGTTGAGGCTGCAACTTGTCAAATGGAAATATTCTGGATATTTTGTACATTATTTTGATTAATTTTACGTTTGAAAACCGTTTCTTATGTAAGTCATCACTGAAAAGTTTCCAAATTAAAAACTGTGAAGGATGAGAATTTGAATACTATCAAAAATACAGTTCCAACTTTTCTCTCCAGTTTCTCTAATTTCTTCTGCTTTCTGTATGTGCCTAACGTTGATTCATACATGATGCAATCTATCTTTGCAATAGTGCTGACTGATATCTTCCTGTTCCTGGTTTTGGCTTCATATTCATTTTCACTTCCCTTAAAATTTACAAACTCATGGCCAACAGAATTGTCATTGAAGTCCACCAGTCTTGCTTTGTGCTTCCTTGACAAAACTGCTCAAAACAGCTGATTCTCAAAATGTTAATAGTTCTGTGTTTTTACTCCAGATGTTGGGAAATAACCATTTGAAATGTTAGCCATTCCCTATATTTTATTACAGAGATCTTATAACAATGTTTATTGTGAGTCATCCTATAAAACTTTCATCTTATTTTTTACCAAGCATGCATCACTGTTATTCGAAATAGAATAATTTAAATGATTTTGGAGACGACTAAAAAAGTAGAAAAAAAGAAACAGTTGGAAGTTAATAAGAAAAGTCAGTCTTACAGTAACCAGTTGTAATATTTTGAGGAAAAAAGACAATAATTTATTTTCAAATTGAAATTATTGTTGTGTGTATAATGTTGGGTGTCTTTAAATTCAATTATAGAGTACTGTCTCTGCTCTGTGTGAGAGCATCTCTGTCTTGAGATGACTTTTGTGGCACTCTGTAGTAAATAAAACTGAATTGAAAGTTGCATCGAAAGTTGAATTCTTTATTCTGTGAAGCACCTCGGCATCAATGTATAATAACCAACATTTTATCTTAAAACAAAAAGAAAAAAGGGAAAGAAAAAAACAACAACATGAGTAAATTCCCTCTATGAGTGAAAGCAGACTTGGTTTAACCATTAATCATTCGTATATGAGGGCTGCAGCCTCTCCTGCAGTTGTCCACTGAGAGGGAAGTCATAGTTGACCATAACAAGGTGAGTAACCTCCTGTGAACCTGCATCCTCATATGGGGACATTACATTTTGGGTTTGCTGGATCTTAAACTTCATTCTGCTTAACTTTGAACTGTTGACCTCGTTCGTACACACTGTTTAGCAAAAGCACAATTCGGTATTAAAAAAACAGATGGCAGGCATCTTGGCCAAGTCAATCAACAACCAATCCCCTGGCAAAAGCAGATTAGGTATAAAACCTTATCAAATTTTATGGCTGAAACTTGTCTGTTTATGCTTAATATTGATATGCTATACAAACTAGACTAATTTTAGCAATTGCAACAAGCTACGACACTGCTAATCAGGAAGTACTCGTTTAAGGACTTTGGGACTTTATTATCGTTCGTGCAGGAAGGAAATAAAGAGTTTTATTCCCTGGTGAATTAATAATGTTCTCTCCATACGAGGACATTATTTATTTCAAAAACGACTTCCTGTTCAAAGATAATCCTTAGTTTTTGTATTTCCCATATTTGGGATCCTACTGATGCCAAATATGTAGGAGAGATTAAAAATGCATACCAAACAAAAGCTCAGGTCTCAGAAGGTTAACAAAAAGCCTCTTTTGTATGAAATTCAGCTGTTTCCCCCCCAAAAAAGATGAACAGTTTGTTGTTGCACATCACTTCAGTGGAGAGGAACAAGCTGAAATTGCAGAAATGCAATCTACTGAGAAGGACTGAAATGGGCCATGAGTGGACGTCAAGCCTCTACAGCCCTAATCTTCTCCGTTCCCCTCATATACTCAGAATGAGCAGCACTGCATTTCTACTGAGAGCATCTGCCTACTCACAAAAGCCACGTACAAACACAGCATTCATCTTCAGACACAATAGAGCCTTACCAACCTGGCATGAAATTGCTTTTCACTATACATACTTACTATACACTCACCAACCACTTTATGCTATGCAATCTAATGCAACAGTTCTGCCATAAATTCTACTTTTAGGAAGCTTGTGCATTTTCAGTTTTTATTGACATTGTCAGAGAAGTGATAATTCTACCTAATGTTTATTATTGAGGTCGTATTGGGTGGTGGTGTACTGGAGGGTATAACATTGAAAAGTATCTATATATATATGTTAACGGAGTGGACAAAATATTACGAACACCATTAAATATAATGCACCCCAGTTTTTTCCCATTAAAAAGGGAGTTTTCCCTTCGTACTGCCTCTAAGTGCTTGTTCATGGGGGAGTGTTGGGTCTCTGTAGATAATATTGTAAAGAGTACGACCTGCTCTATATGAAAAGTGCCCTGAGATAACTCCTGTTATGATTTGGCAAAATGTTTTTATAAAACCAGCTGTGATATGAAAAAAAAGCAAAATACACACTCAGATTATATTGGTGTATGATGCCATACGATGCATGCAGAAGACACTATTATTATGACAGGTATGTGTATGTATGATTTAATATGAAACTTTCCTGTTCCCTGTCTCACATGAGGTAATAAAACATTTAGACGGTTAACTAATGACACTCAGGTTAACTAATGACACTCAGGTTAACTAATGACACTCAGGTCCATAAAATCATGTTAAAAATATGTCTAAAATTTCCAATTTCCAAGCAACACAGGACTAAAAACAAATATACAGTGTTGTCTTCTTTCTGTCTTTGAGATGCATGTTTTGACTCTACATTGCATTTGATGTGCTATTGTGTGTAGATTTGTACTTTGTATGTGTCCTGTGTGTTTGTGCTTAATTATTGTACTGTTATATGTTTTAATATTGCAGATGAAAATTAGCTATGTGCTGTACTCTGGTACAGTCCATCAAATGATGACACTGTACATGGTCCCAATAAACCAATTACTACTGCTACAACAGTGCTATGCACTGCAAAATGGCCCTCTTTTACCATTCTACAAGACTCCACAGTGTCTGATGAGCACTTTCCTCATATTTGTCTGATATTTAAGTTTGACTGAGGAGTGGTTAACTGGCTGTGAAAGCCCACATAATGAGAAAAGACCGAGCTTATGGCATTTAGCACGTCACATAAACCTTCATTAACATTGGATTTCCAGGGGTTTTTGCCAGCAGTCAAGCAGGGAGGAGAGCCAAGTTATTAAATTCATTACTCTATTGAATCGGTCGGAGAACAAACATCTGTCATAAAAGCCAGAAAAAGCTTCATGGGCTGCTATCTAATTTCAGTGCCAAAAATGCGTGGGGGCATGGACAACACCTTTGTGAGCACAGTGTTCTTTGGCTACACATTAGAATTATTACCAAATGATTATTATACAGTGCAACATGAAATTCATGTCTGTGTACAACTAATTTGCATTGGCAAATACATTTAGTATGAAACATGATGCCACCCTGAGTTACTGCCATCACAAATGTTCACTCTCAACAGTACATTCACTCTTAACTTTCTTTCATGGATAATTGTATCTGCTGTGTTATGTTTAGGTGAGCTATAGGATTTGGTTAGGTTTAGGGAAAGATGATTTACTTTTTCAATATGTACACCATTTAAAAGTGTTTTTTAAAAAGGTGTCACATGTATTTAGGTAAATCAAATAAGTAAATTAGTCATATATCACGATATTCTGAGGGTGAAAGTGGTAATATTTGAATGACAAAACTTTAAACTTCAACCAGATAGTAGGTGAAGGGCAAAATGTTGGATGCAGAAATTGAGATTAGGTCGCTAAAAGCCCACCAATCATATAAGTGTCTGTTAATATAGTAATAAATATTATTTAGAGCAGAGACTTTCAGGGAGCGTTTTTATATACATTCACCTCAAGTTCTGTAACTTTGACTATGATGAACAGAGACATCCAATATTATAACAGTATACAAATAACACAAAAAGCTCCCTTAAAGGACATTTTGACATTGCTATATAATAAACTCTCAGAACCTCTTTGTCAAATTATTGTGATTTCAGCTCCAACAAAACTGAACATACTAACACAGAATATAAACAACCTCAATGTGAGAGCAGGATAAACAGGTATTTCAGTATAAATCACAGTAACAAGACAAATCTGTGTCTTTTTTTGTACAACTTGTTTCTATTCTTAACAGATAAAAAAATAAACTGCGATATCTCTTACAAGCAGCCATGTGAATGTTACTGTACAGAAATAGGCTGTGAGACACACTGTAAAGAAAGGAGTGACGGGTCTATCGTTTACAACCGGATTAGTCATTAGGATTAGTCACGATGAGGAAGAGGCTCCACACAGCCTGAAGCTATCCATTAACTCCGTGTCACCCAGTTTGGTTCATTTCATTGGTGGTTTGAAGAGAAAACAAGATTCATGTCATATAGTTGCAGAGTGCCACACTTCATCTTTAGGAATATTTAAAAAACAACATTTCCTGCGTCAGACTTCATCTAAAGCATACTTTTTGCTGTCAGACGATGCCTCCTCTGTTGTATCAGACAAAGAATTTCACAGTATAACAGCTCATTACATCATGTAGGCAACTGCAGGCGTACTCCTGCTGCAGACTGTGCTAATTTAACAAAAATAGGCTCTTCTATTGTCATGTAAATATAGCCTCGGTGCTCTCTGACCTTCAAACATCAGCTGCTCATTTTACTCACTGCTTTTAAGTTATAACACATTTGCATAAACTGCCAAGCCATGCGGAGCCGCCAGAATGGTAAACATGTACTTCAAATATGAAGCCGCCTATTTAATAAGACTAGGTTTTAATCTGAAACGATGCATGCAGGAATTGGTGACACATGACAAAGCCCCCAGGAAGTGTGCAGGCCTTGGACTGAAGCCAATTCGACATAGGACCTTTCTAAACACCAAATACGTCAAAATTGGACATGTATACTTCCTAGTTAGAACTTGGCAAGTTGGAGAACAAAGGACCCAGTATTATCATTCTACTACCTGACTATACTGTGACAATATAATCACAAGAAAGATGCAGTAAATTACGTTATTCAGTCTGTAATGTAGCCATAATAAAAATCCAAACTGTGAAGTAGTTTAATAAAATAAAATGAAATGTATTAAAGACTGATCTGTTCATTTGAATTCATTAATATTTATGTAAATGTGGTGATATCTGTGCATATAGAGCCTCAGAGGCAAAACTGTTGTTCTCTCCAGTAAAAAACAAGAAGCTTCCTGTGGCAGCTCCACTTATTAGATTTCATCTGTGAGACCAACATTTATCTTAATTATATCATATATCAAAACGTTGCAGACACATTAGAGCCAGCGGTAAATCACTAAAGAGCTGCAGATTTTCTGTCTGGGATGACCACAGACATTTACCGGTTTATTATCTCAGGAGTCGGGCTGCAAGCAGCTGAAATGCCTCCAGCCAACACCTCTGAAACATCTGCAAAAACGTCATAGAAAAATTGGTGTTTTTGAATAAAGTGACCACATATTGGTAATCAAAATATTTCATTTCTGGCCTGCAAAAATATTAAAGCTTAAAAATACATTTAAAATAAAAATATAGGAAGTGACATATCAACAGTCCTACAGTGAAAATTACAACAGCTCAATCACCACCAATCCTGCCAGTTCATGCAAAATGCATTTGGGGATACTTAGCTTCAGCCACCTTTAACTGACCAATGGTGTAACTTAATCACTCAGTCAGTGACTCACTCAGTCGTGGACATTTGTATTTGTAGGGCGGGACCCAGCAGTCCAGCTAAAAACAATAATGGAATAAAGCTGCTCTTGATTGCGCACACACACACACACACACACACACACACACACACACACACACACACACACACACACACACACACACACACACACACACACACACACACACACACACACACACACACACACACACACACACACACACACACACACACACACACACAAACACAAACAGTCCTATTGATCGCACAGCAGGGCATCATGGGAAAGAACTCTGAACAACCCACTGAGGTTAATGTACACACATTCAAACCTGGAGGATATGAGTCAATACATCACTGGCTATTGACTGCCCAGCAGCATGTAAAAGAGATGTGCCAGGTGTGGACCTATAGATCTAATTGTTTTAACACACATGGAGTGCCAGGCGCATTGGGTTTACCACATAGTGACCTACTATGGATCAGGCGGAAACTACCATTACTTAATGTGGAGGTACTTTAAAGCACAATGCCATTGATAGCTGCTAGATTCTCCAATTGACTCCATTTGAAAAAACCTCAACTTCTCTCTAGAAATACAGAGTCAATTATTTTCTTTCAATAAGTCATTATTGCCTCAATCACTTCTAAATACGTGTGATGATGCAGACATGTCTGACAGATGTGCATTAGTTCATGTACCATTTCACTAAACTCACATTTCAACAAGAAATTCAGAAAACAAACATTTCAGTCACTGATTCTTCCTTACAATTCTGCAGGCTGTCCAAAATGTGTGCCCCACTTCAAAACACTGGAGTCTTATGTGATGGCTGTGCAAAAATATGTTATTTTGGAGCCATTGTACTTGACCAAATGCCCACTTGGCACAGCTGAAAAGGACCACTACTGCTGACCGACCACAGCCACCAGTCACCACTTGTTACCTGTCTTTTACCCTCCCCAGCTGTCCTGTAATTGGTCAAAATCACCTCAGGAAGCAGCCACACGGCTCCACACAGCCACTCCTCATCACTGCAGGTCAGGAGGGAATTGTGGGTGTCACCCGGCTAATGTCTCGGCTCACTGTCTTGCCATATGGAATGTAGTTAAATAAGTCAATGGTTATGTGGGTGGAGTTGCAAAAAAAAAAGAAAAGTAAACAGCTTGCCTTTCTGAGTCAGCGTTGCTCTGCAGTACTTTGGATGGCAGCACCTTTCTCACTAAACAATAACACAGCTTGATTACTGATGCAGAGCAGGCTTTGCACCAAATCCACGTGTTCTGTTACTAAATCCAGTTGTTCTGTAAAGAGATGAAAGGTTGAGCAACTTCAAATCTTTCTTGATCAAAACACAGGAGCAGAAATCATACAGCAGACTGAACTTCACAGGCCAAGATTCCCTGTTGTGCTTGCATAGTAAACATCTTCCACTCCTGCACATGCACTTGTTGCTTAAAATGCACACATGCTTTGATTTGGCAGTGTGCCATTTCCCCGTCTGAACCATCAGGCACCTCATTTAAACACAAGAAAGACTGTATCTGTCGTCTGTCTGCTTTATCCTTTGCGCTGCTTCCGTCTTTTATGCTAATGCGCAAACACACAGTGCTTTAGTCGAGAATTTACCTCGCCTCTCTTTGGGAACAAATGCCAGGCAGAACAAAGCATGACACACTTGCCCTAGATGAGATAGCTTGATGATATCTGGCATGTGTGAGTGTTTGTGTGTACATATTGTGCACATACATGCATGTGTATGAGAGAAGGATCAAACAAGAGTGCATGCATTCACATGCATGTTTCTTGTTTTCTATTTTAAAAAGTCTCTCTTGATCCGTCTCTGGAGACTCCTCTCTCTGTAATCTATCATTGGACATGTTCATTAGTCTGTGCGCGTGTGTTTGTGTGTGTGTTCTATGTGATTCACCAGGCATCTCTCGCCTGGGAATCAACATTAAGCAGTGCATCAGCTCACCATATGCTGAGATCAGGAAGAAGAGCTTCAATTAACAGACTTTTGATCCTGGGCTCCTTTCTCATCTCATAGAACAGAAACGCAGTATTTTACAGGCAGTGCATGCTGATATCAGCAGAGCCCAAACTGGAATCCAGAGATCCCCAGGCATCTTTAAAGCTGGGATCAAACTATACAATATCAGCGTGAAAATGGCTCGATCCAGCAGACATGGGGAACTGGGAACGAAAAGGGTTTCAGCCATAACAATTTGTTGTTTTATCCAGTGTAGCGTGTCATAGTGGTACCAAATTCAGCATCGGGGATGACTCACAAGACAGACAAGCATGTCCACTTTGTTACTCTTTAGTGTGACAACATCTAAGATGCCAATTATGTCATGGTTTTTGACATTCCTGATCCCAGAAGCCCTCTCCTACTTGATCACATTTAGGTCATGAAAGAGCAAAATGAAGCTTTGGCTCAATAAGGAAGGTCTTTTGTTTCACATTCTGCCACGAGTCCTCTTCGGGTGAAACTATGTAATTTCTTCCGGTTCTAATCTTCTCTGTCATATCTGCTGTCCCTACATTCACAATGCAGATGCTACCATATTTGGATGACAATTTTTCTGGCCGTATTACTTCACCAAATTCAATCCCAGCCAATTTGTCCATTTTAGATTCATCAGAGAGTTTCCATCAACCACACGGAGGCCTTACTCAACCTCCACCAGTGTCTATCTTCAGGGCGATAGTGTCCTATATCTCCCATATGGGTTTGCGCTTAGCACAAAGGTGCTTCACATCAGTGGAGTCTAATCGCCTATGTCTTTCTCTGGTTCTAACCTCAAAAAATACGATTATACACTTCCAACATACCCATTTAACTAAGACTGGTTGGTCTCAGTCTCTTGGATAAGTCAGACCTCTGATTATCAATTAGATAAGAAAAGCATGGTCTGACCTTGGCATTACAAAGGTTCCTTGTCATCCAACTTTAATGTGATTTTTTTCCCCATTAGAATTTAGATAGAAGAATCTCTAATACTCAACACAGTCACACAGGATAAACATAGTTAATATCTTTGCATTCAAGTACAGAGTAGTAATAAACGAAAGGAAAAACCTGAATAAATGAGTGGAGAAATTGATGTTTCCACACAGGTGCACTACATGATACAATTAAGCAATTAACATCCAATTATTCTGTGTGACCTGTATAAAAATGTTGAGCAGTGCTAGTTGATTCCAGTTTTTGAAAGATCAAGATGGAAAGAGGAATACATCTACATGGCTTTGAAAGAGGGTTTATTGTTGGGGCAGGAGCTTCTAAAGGACTGCTCATCTGGTTGGTGTTTCAATAAGAACAGTGATTAAAGTGACATCTGCGTACGGATCTATGAAAAAGACATCAGTAAATAGGGTCGGAAATTGTGGTCGACAGCGCACATTTGATGACCATGAAGCTCGAGCATTAGTGCGATATGTAACCAAGTACAGTCTGTTGATAATTACATATAGAGGGATATTATAGCAGGGTTGCAGTGCATAAACCCTTCATTAAAAAGACGAACGCACATTTGAGAGTTCAGTGGTGCAAAAACCACTAGTCTACAGAAATGTGGAAAAATGTGATATGGTCATATGAGTCAGTCTTCAGCATATTCTCAACAGGTTGGCGAGGGCATGTACTCCATACATCAAAAGAGCGGTACATGCATGTTTGAGCCCTACAGTGAGGGGATGTGGTGGCTCTGTTATGCTGTGGGGGGCATTTTGCTGGCATGGTTTGGGTCCACTTGTCCCCTCAGAGGTAAGAGTCACTGCAAATCAATACAAAGTTGTTCCGAGTGATCACCTTTATCCTATGATGAAACATTTCTATCCTGATGGGAACATCCAAAGGGAACAAGGGGTCACTTGAATGGTGTGGGGAGTATGAAAATTATATGAATCATGTGATAGAGCCTTCACAGTCACAAGATCAGATTTTGGACCGATGTGTTCATCTGTCCAGTAGAGTTCAGTAGAGCAAATCAACGCCAAAGCACATTGAAGCTGTTCTGGACATGGACATGGTGGCTCTTCACCTTACTAAGACACTTAATATTGTTTTTCCTTTAATTAACCACTTCTGAACCATCTGGCAAATAATCTGTTATATTTAATAATGTAACAATAATAGTGCCAACAAACAATTGTACAATAGAAGAAACCAGAGCATTCAAAGTGGATTTTTAACTGTCCACTATCCACTGATGACCTCATCTTCAGTAGCAGTAAACAACATAATCTGCCGAAATGGGAATGTCACTGTCAATCTTGTATGACAAAGGCCATGTTGAGTTTCCATTGAGTGGCCTAAAAAGCAAATATTACAGCAAGATAATCATATAAACGTACTGAGTGCAAGACAATAGACAGCCACACTGTTCCACCATGTCACTCAACAGGAGTCTGCATTCAGTCTGAGATACACAATAATCTGTACGATACTCTAAAAATTCTTACATCAACCCACAATATTGTAGATAATAAGCCTTTAACACATGCCAGCCTTTCCATGTGAATATCAAGGGTTGAAGTGTGATCAACAGTTGCCAAGGTAACACAGTTTGCTCGCATATGTGATCTGCAGCTTAATTTAATCAAGGTGAATGAAATCAGCCAGCTTTTATAATATAGAGCTGCTACACTGAAGATGGAGTTGTTTTTTTAAAAATCATGCTTTCATTGAGTATGTACAGACACACACTGACATGTTGTGTAAATATATACATAGTTATTGTGAAAGCGGCCTATTAAAAAGCTCTTAATCTTTACTTTACACCTGAAACACCACCCCATGCAGAGATCCTTCCATCTGTCCATGAATTTAAAAGATACAAACTAAATCCTGTAAAAAATGACTTTGCCCTTAATTTAAGTGTTATTTAAATATTGGAATCCAAATCAATTCATGGTGTAAGGTTGACATTTTGGTTTATTTGGGGGTCTGAAACATATTCAAGCTGAAAATTAGTAAAACATATTCAGGATTCGTGGGTGTAATCGGTTTATCCCAGATTTGAAGTAAATGAATGGATTGTAATAGATTAAGAGTAATGTCTGAATTCAAATATAAAAAGGTTTTCGTTAAATCCCTTCAAATTTACCAAATAGCTTGAAAGTCATTTCTGTGTATCACTTCAACTGAAAATAAAAAAGTCTACTTTATATCAAATTAAGGCATGGCTTTTATGTTATTTGGCCAATTGAAGTCAAAAGCCCTTAAACCAGGCAGATTATCCATTATAAATGCATTAATGTATTGCAATCTTATCACCTTAAAATACAATTAAAACACCTTTATTATATAATGATTAATGATATACAGATCAATGGAATTCTAATTAATGGGAATCGGTTTTATTGTTAAAAATAACTAAATATATTAAATATAAATTCACTTTCACACACAGACAAAGAGTTTTCTGCAGACTGAAATGAGAGAAACAACATGGAAAGATGTTCTCATGCCGCAGTGGGAGTCCGTGTCTCATCAGAAAGCGAGAGTCTGAGACCGAACCCAAATGACTTTTTGTAAATAGTTATTTTCAACGGTCGGCATGTTCCGCGCCACATGTGGCAACAATATCCATTCACCTCTTACGGTGACTCCTCTGCTCTCATTTTGTTTCATATGGACGAAAAGGGAATAGCTCCCCGCCCATTCTCACTTAACTCAACAGCACTCTGCACTGCTCTTTGGTTTTGTCCACAGCCGAAATGGCTTCTTTGTAAATTCAACAGACATATTCGAGAGGTAATGGCGATGACAGGTTTGAAGTCCCTGAATATCTTTCACGGTATTCCATCTGGAGATGAAAAGATGATGATTTTCTGCAAAAAAGGAGACAACCTGGACTGAGTTATCCACAGGCAGAGGTACTTGGCTGTGCTATCAACAGTAGCACAACTTCCAAAAATCTTCAAGGATACAGCCAAGTGGATTTTTGCGCTGCTAGCAGAGGAACCAGAGCCACATTACTTTCATATTAATCTTAGCACACTGGACACTGAAACAACCTACAAATAAACTTAAGTAGACAACTGAATGAACATAATACAAATCTGTAAAAGCAATACAACACATCACTGTCACTGAAATAAAAATGACCTAGAACCTTAATTCATTAATATATTCATTCGCTCCCCTGAGAGTTACATGAGATGATTGATACCACTCTAACATCGGTGCAGTAAATATGAAGCAGCAGCCATCAGTTAGCTTAGCGAAGCATAAAGATTGGAGAGAGGGGGAAAAACAGCTCCTCTGGTTCTGTCCAAAAAGGTGACATATAAAGCTACAACAAGGCTCCAGGAAGTCGCAACACTCGGCCAATAAATAGTCCGGCAAATTGATGTTCTTACACTTCAGTTTCTCTACAGATACAACCGACAAGGTAACTAAAGTTAATCAGTTAACTTTAGAGGTCATGTTTAGCTGATTTTGTTACCTGCTGACAGTTTAGTTTAGCATAATCCTATAAACAACTTCCTGCTTTATTTCATTCTTTCCTTTAATATATTTTTAGTATTTCACTTACCTTTTATTAGCTCTTTATTTTGTTTTGTTTTTATTTATCTAATTTATTTATATTTATGTATTTATTTTTACATTGTAATCCTGCTTCTGGTGTTTCTTCATTGCAGATTCTTGAGTTATCATAGCATTTCCTGAGTTCCTATGTTTAAATGAGTTCCTGTTTTTAATGAGTTCCTATGTTTAATGATTTATTTTTGTTGGTTTGTTTGTTTTGTTAGTTCTGAATATGTAAAGCACTTTGTGTTACATCGTGATGTATGAAAGTGCTATACAAATAAAGTTTGATTGATTGATTTCTGCTGCGTCTTTCTCTCTTGATGTCAATGAGACCAACTTATTCAATAAAAGATTCTCATGAATCTCATAAATGTGTAAGTATATTATGTGTAAGCCTTCTATGATACATAAGCTAGCACTTAAAAAATTCAAAAGGAAAGCAGGAGAAGATCATTAAGCTGCTCTTGTTTTTAAGTTTGTACACTAGTGAGTTTTAATGAAATGTTTGGGGGAAAAAGAAAGTTGTTGAGTACAAAATGTTCTTGAACTCATTGCTCACTTGCTGTTTTCCCCCCAACTTCTAAATTTGGCCTGATAAGACGGGTGTGGTTTCACATAAAAATCATAGTGCCATGATTTAATGGCATCTTTTAAATTTGAATGAACTTTGTAGAACCTTCTGTACCCCTGTGTAAAATGAATTTGGTTAAAGCCCTTGAACAAAACAAACATATGCCAAGCAAATGAAAGGTAGAACAAGAAATGGAACAAAAATCAGCCTACTGGATGCCAGTGGAGGAGGAAGGGGAACTTTTTGGCACTTTAGAGTTCAAATTCTTGAGTTCAAATTTCCTTTCAGCTCACAACCAGTGGCTCCAAATTTTTTAGATGAATACCACTAACCCTAACCCTGTCCCTTCAATGATGAATATAACAATATGAAGATATATATTTTTTGCATTTTCTCTCCCTCTAGTTCTTTCCTTTCAGTTTTAAACTTGCTGCAGTTCCTGAGCTCCTGCAGTGCAGTCTGCTGCATTTAGAGCCCTCTCCTTTGCTAGTGTGGTTATTTGCTCCATGGAGCGCCTCACAAAGTAGTTCCATTAATCATAAAAGTGCAGCTGAGCCTGATGCCCAAGTCTTACAATTTATTGTTCTCAGAAAAAGTTTGCTGAAAAATATTCATCTAGCGCAATCATCCCACTCCTCTGCATTGTGCTCCGGGGAAATGGGTGAACCTGTAGTGTGAGCTTGGTAAACACAATAGAAATGTAGTGATTATAAACAGATGAATAGACACAGAGGAGTTTGTGTAAGTGTTTGGACAATGACACATTTATTTAAAGATCTAGATTCAACACTGGATGCATGCTTGTTATTTGTTATAAAAAGATCTTTCTTAACACATTTCTTATTTTGTATAAACACTTAAAGTTCATATCAGTGGATGAACTTTGGCATGCTATGCCTCAAAGTCAAACAGGATGATAGTCCCTTTGCGCCTATGTGATCTGGAGTACAGTTGATGGAGCTTGCCAGGAATGACACTGAATCCCAGACCAATGATATCACAAAAGGGACAGGCAGCCAAAAACGGTCAAAGGTCTGAATAAGTCAAGTGACTCAAAGTGCTCTTTTTATGCTTTAAAGACACAGTAGTACATTATGTCTTAAATTCTCATTATATTTTATATCCATCAGACAATTCTGGATGAATAAAAGGGTTTATATTACCAGTTTACCCTAAAGCAAAAGAAAAGGAGTGAGTTTAACATTTATATTGTAAAAAAAAAAATCTTTGGATGTTATCTGGACGTTTCTGTTATGAAAGTTTTTATAACTGTTGGTACATTTGTCTTATTTATGTCCTCTCTGTGCATGCCTCCATGTCCTATCACGTTATTATTACAAAGTGCCACATTTAATATGATAAATGTGATACTTAATCACTTTATTATTGTATCATTGTGGTAAGAACAAACCCCAAATAATACAAGTCCCATATAGAGTGACAATAAAGGAGATGACCCACCGCCTCTGAAACGGTGATCCCCATTCTTGCCAAAGCATCCATTTTTCTTAAACCTCTTTACTTCAAGCTGAAGAATGGATGCCATTGATGAAGGCAATTAATGGTGTCTAAAAGAAGCCGCAAGCAATGATGCAGTGACTTAATCTGCTTTCTATTGCAGGAGCTATATTGAATCTGTCAGTCTGCCTGGGTGCCACAATAGGCTATTGTTTAGGAGGGGGACATGAGAGATGACATCTGCTGGGGTAACTATCTCTTACGTTAGCATGCACCTGAATACACACACGTATGCAGCTTGAATAGGAACTCACACACACACACATGCACAAATGCAGCTGTATGCACACGGAGGTGCACATGCAACATGAAGGCATATTTTCATAATGAAATACACATGCAGTGATGTACACGCAAGCATGCAGTGATGTAAATCTGCAGAAATGCAAACAGAAAAAACACGTTTGTGTCGTTTTTATGCATCACTGGTGAGGTTTATTAAAATGTTAATTTTTATTAATGCACACAGGGCCTTTTAAATATAACAAAACAACACAGAAAGCACACATCAAGACAAAGAGATAGTCACATGCACAGGTTTACTGCATATGATACTGTAAAATATACCTCAGAAACCACAGATAAGCAGGTAGAGACAGCTAGTATATATGCACACTCACACACAGCATGAATTCAGACATAGACTCACACACGCAGGCACAAATACTCTAAAATAAGCTGCTGAAAGATTAGATAAGCACACAGAGACAGCCAGTGCAAAAGCACATACACACCCACATTCATGCATATAACACACACCTGCACACAGAATAAATGTACATTCTGTGCATTCATTAAGATGCCATCCATGCATGTGTCCTAAAAATAATGTAATATACTGCTACTTTGCATTGCCACATACACTTTAGGAAATTGTATGCTGACTAGAGAAGGTTTTTTTTTTATTATTAAAGCCAACCAGGTGAATATAAATGCAAATTGTTCATGCTGGATCTATGGAATGTTTTCTCTCCAATATCAACACCAGGCATTAACAATGCTTTGATGGTTATGTTCAGGCAACTCATACCACTTGGTTAACATGCGGGAAAAATCATTGTTTTAAAGCATGAGACATGTTGGTTGATTATTTTAATATTTAACCAAAACTAACATCTTTACCCAAACTTCCCAAAGTCCCCCCTCCACTCAAAAATGTGCTTTGGTTATTAAGCTTCACCGTGACGAATGATGTATGTTCAGAGTTTGACACAGGAAGGCTGTTTTCACAATCATCTGCTGAAACAGGAAAGGCCTGTACCTACGAACATGAAGTATGCAACTTACACAAGTCTGACGTTATGTTGGAGGCATCTTGTATCCGGCTTTTAAACTTCTGAAATGGACAATATTCACATCCTATTCACAGATTCTGGATTTTTCCATGAAGGAGAGGGAGTAGTTGTAATTTTAACGATTTTAACAAGGTACAGTTGATTTCTTTCGTGGAAAGAAATTAACATATTAGACAAATTATTATTCAAAAGTACAGTATTTTAAAACATGTCTGGAGGAGATTGTTAAATCATTGTAGTAGCCTCAAGGTTTCTGTATAATTCTGACTAACTAGGCTTGCATGAAGTGGTGTCCAATCATGATTAGTGGTACAAGTGTTTATACCCCAACCTCCTCTCTATGATTTTCATGTAGCATAAGGAATTCCTTGATTAAAAATAAACATTGCCAGTGAACATAATGTTACTTGTAGTCTCTCTCTTGTAGGTGGCGTTTAGGAACCCGGGGGGCTGGCGGGTTAATGACTTCCCCAGCCGCTGCAGGACAGATAGATAGATGTGTAGAATGAACAGTGTTGTGGCTGATAAAGTCGAGGGGGGAGTTACCGTGTGTCGTGGTCACTGTGGAGCCCTCTGCTCCCCATTCATCAGCCGCTCTACAAGAGATGTAGACCAGACCAGATGGATCACACACACACACACACACACGAAGCCAAGAGCAATGTGTGTTTCCTGTGTGTGTGTGCATGTTGTTAATGTACACACCGGCAGATGCAAGACACGTGGAGGATACGGAGCACTTGAACTTTGTATCTGTTTCGCAAAGGGTATATGGAATGTGTGTCAGAGGCTTGTGTATACACGCACAATATGCATGTTCAAGATTTTCTTAAACACATATGTGCAGAAGCATATACTATATAAACACAAACTTACATACTCTTTCTACTTTAAATCAGGCACATATGTACACATGCACAAGCGCACATACCTCCTCTCAAACTGGCATTTATTTAAATCAGACACTTTCACATGCACTGCATTGAGTGGGACAATAAACTCAGTAAGATTCATTAATAACTCTTCTTGTGTAATATAAACACAACATCATCTCACGTACAGTAAGTGTAGGACAGTTTGTACACCGAGTGTCAGGATTATAGCTATTAAACAGAAGATATCCATACTGTCCTCCAGTAAACAAAGGCTGATAAATAAATAGGCAAGATTGGGTTGTTATTACCCAACAGCACACATTCATACTTCACTAACACAAGGATATAAAGGCAAGAGCAGTATTCATTACTTTGCCACATTAAAAAGACAGCCCAATGGAGCATAAATGACTCTGAGCTCCAATAGCTTAATTGCTAATCTCTTCTTTTAGGACAGTGTTTATTTCATTAGCCTTGTTTGCGCCAATGCTATCTCCCCCACTGATTAACTTGTTTGGATTAAATGCCTACTCCTCCATGCCAGGCAAGAAACAAATAAACACACGGACTTCCATGAATCTTAGACCAAAAAAGATGAAAGAAAGTGTGAAATTATTGTTTTTTTATTTTAATGGAAGTAACATTAAGCACTGAGTTACTGAAACCTTCTTTTTGACAATACATGTACTATTTGAAGACAATAAATATGCTATATTCTCTCAGGTCTCCCAAAAATACTGTTCTTTAATCTGAAATATCTAAACTTTCCATATGTTTTTGGGAAGAGGTAATGAAACTATAATCAAGCAACAGCAGTTAGCATAGCATCCAGAGTGTAGGCAGCTATCTAGTTGAATGGGTTTTCAACCGATTTGTCCACAATAATTTCTTATTAAAGTTATCAAAATACACATTTGTTTGTTTTTGTGATGTTCTTATTTGAACAGTACACCATGCAGATGACAAAGTGCTATATTATAACAATAGTAAGTCATGGATGTCAGTTTAAATAATGACATATTTTAAACAATATCTTAACTATGAGTCTTAACTCAGACCTTAAACAAAGTTTATTTGCCATACATACAATACCTCCTTCACCTTCAGCTTGTGCATAGTGTGCAAATATAGTAGATTTGTTTATTTCTTTAAAGTTGGCAATAATGTTAAAAAAAATATTGTAATCTGAGGTTTTCCCCCTTAAAATTCCCTGAAAGTTTGTAAGGGTGTGTGCCTATCTCATGACATATTGTCATATCAATATCAGAAAACCTTTAATATTACTGTTTATTATGTTGATTTCAGCCTTATCACCCAGTTTATTTACAGTCATGAACTGTAAGGAGATTATTTGTATTATATTAGTTCAAAGCTAAACAAAATGTCAAACAAAAACCACGGTACAATGAAAGAAAAAAAGTCCAACACAACACCCTCGGCACTAAATCCTACACTTTATCAGTGGGAAATTAAAATCTATGGTTATTTTTGAGGCTGTTGTCATATTGACTTGTATAAAGCACTTTAAGATGAATGCATCAAGCTGGTGCTACATCATGTGTTAGCACCAGCTTCATGCCGCTTCTAAAGACGTCAAGCATGCATGACACAACATGAAAGGACAAGTGAAATCGTTCCTTCTGAGCACATTTTCTATTCCCAGCATCTGGTTCCCCGGGTGGCCTGTTACATCAGATGAGATCTAAGATGTCTGGAAGCTGTCACTGGTGCCCATTTGTTTGAGTCTGGTACTTTAGTGTTAATCTATCACTCTGTTGCATTGCGGCGATGGTGTTTTCCATTTGTGTCAGAAATTGTTAGGTGACATGTGGAGGTCTGGACTGCTGTGGCTCCGCAATTTGAGTTTGGGCCTCAATGAGGAGCAAATACAACAAATGTTTAAGGGAACATACACAGACATGTGTGATTGAGAAAGAACAAACAACAGGCTGAAAGTTAAAGGTGGATGCTTGTAGGTTGGTGCCATTGCACCCAACCTAAAAGTGACTCCTTAATCTGGTTTCTCAATGGTTGGAAACTTGGAAAAGGAAGAGGCAACAAAAAGAGGGTGCACGTTAGAGAGACACAAAGAGACGCATGTTTGCTGGTTTGTGTAATTGTGCCAACCTGATTGGCAGTGAAAGAAAAATGATTTATCTCGTTCCTTAGAACCGGGAAAAAGAGAGGGGGAAAGGCGGATGTTACACAGAGAAAGAGAGGAGGTGCTGGCTGAGGGTGAGAGAGACAGCAAGAGAATGAAAAACAACGTGTTCACCCCGATGTGTGTTTGCAAGTGTACATGCACAAGGTGTGTATAGAAGCAGAGTGATAAAGAGACAGCAAAAGACAGCAATGAGAAAAAGAGAGGGTACGATTAGAGAGAGAAAAGACCGGGCTCTGAACTATTGAACGCTGTATCTGGCTGTGTACTCAGCCATCTGTACGAGGGGCCCTGAACCTATTTAAATTCAGGACGATTGCACTGTTTCTCAAATCCTTCAGAGCTGAATGCTTTTTGCACCTCTCCAACAGGCTCGGAAGTGTAACGCTACAGCTGAAAATATGAAACAGCAGCAAGCTGTGGGCAGATCTCTTTGTCTGCTTAGAAAGCCAAACGTTATCAAACTTACCTACATTTCACATTGTTAATCCTGGAGTTTCTCAGTTTGTGTTTCTTATTTTCCTGACATTTTGGATGATGATAAGCACTTTACTGTATGGTACTTTTGGATTTTTATTTTTTGAATGCCTAAAAGTTCAACATCTCGGTCTCAAAGTGTGGTCAGTGGGACATCAGCCTGTTAATGGAAACAAATGTGGACAATGCATCACCATGAATTAGCACCTCTTTGTCAAAAACATCTCTTTGTAAAAACAGAACATTATAGGCTTTACAATGGTAGGGTTTGTTGTAGGGCTTTTGTATTAGATCACTGCAGAGGTAGCAAGATAAATGTGAGTGGTGACTCCAAGAAGCATAAAATGTGACGATCTTAGAGTCGGATATCATTCTCAACTTGAACTACTCAACCTGCATAAAAAAGGGTCAGGGTCAAACCTTTGGTACCACTGTATTGTATTGCATTGTAAAGGTGCCACTAATAAACTCGTAATTTAGCACAGTAATTTAGTAAAACTGTCTAAAGTTACAGAAGTGAAAATGGAAAAATCACAATCCTTGCCCTTGGATCACAGTAGAATGGTACTTGATCCCACCAAAAGGGCACTTTGACAACCAGAAGAGTATTTGGGTAAATTCAGTATCCCAGGCTCCCACCCTAGTTGTACATTGAGGGAGGCATCAAGGAGGCGTCTTAATCAGATGATCAAACCATCTCAAAAGGACTCCTTTCAATGCAAAAGAAGCTTCTGCACTTCCCCCTCAACTTCTCTCCGATGTACAAGCTCACGCCCAGCCACCCTGCAAAGGAAAACTCTTTTGTATCCATGACCTTATTTTTCATCAGTGAGGACTGGTACATTGATCAAACTGTAAATTCAGAGCATTTCCTTCAGTTTAGCTCCCTCTTCACCATCTTTATAACAGATGCATCACTGCAAACACTCCACCTATCTGTCCAAATGCCCACCCTTATTCCACCGGTGGCTGCAGTACAAGCTGCACCATGTCAGGTTAATCCACTGACCTACTTCCCAGCATCACTGCCCATTGATGCTCCAGAGACTCAGGGGTTTCATCACATTCAATTGAGTCTGTTGTTTGACTGGTTCTTCTGTTTGCTGGGCACATCTGGTGTAATCTACAGACATCAAATGATGTGTGTTTCACCCTTTTCTCTCCCAGCTGCGGCTGCCAATGTCCAGATTCACACACGCTGGTACATTGTGTCAAAGCATCAGAGGGGGCCGCTATGACTAAAAGCATGTAATAAAGATTTTAAATCAAAACTGCATGCATTTATTCTAGTAAGTGGTTTACAGATGTCACATTAGATGTGTTTACAACCCCGCCTTTTTGGAAGAGTCTATAAATGCAGAAACAATCAACCTCGCATTCTCTCGATGCAACGCGGCAGTCACATCATTGCATCTCATCAGCACCCATTCCATCAACACTTTTGTCGCTGACGCTCAAGGGCAGCCTCCAATTTCAGCCAGTAATGGATGGGCTGGTGGGACAAGCGGAGAGGTTACAAACTCCAATCAGGGGGCTCCTCTGGGACTTTTATCAATGGGCTACTTCCTGAAACATCTGCCGCCTGGTTATCCATCATCAGCAACCAGGAAAGCCGTCGGATGAAATGATGGGCTCAGTCATGAGGTCTCTGGCAGGAGGGGGACACGCGACAACACCTTTTGAGGTTTTCATCACTTTATTTTGTCATTACATGATCAAAGTGATAGCGGGACGGGCTGGACCGCTTTGACAAGGACAGTATTCACCGCCTGTAATAAATCAATGATTTCCTCCGATGATAAGAGAACGTGTTGATGGATTTCAGTGCAAGTGCCTCGGGTATACTGTACAACCAGGTTTATCTGATCTATGTGGAGTATGGGGGTTGTTCCGGTGAAGCAAACGCCCTCAATACAGCTGAAATGTATCGCACCTCTGAGCAAAAATCTCATTTAAAATATGAAGCATGATTTTGAAGAAATGCTGAAATGTCATTACATGCTTTTAGTTGCATGTATCAGCAAGGAAATTTCAAGTATTTCTGTTCAGTAAAGTGAATTGTAGCAAATAACAATAAAAAAAAAAAGATGATGTATTTTGCTGCACCTTTTGAATCCTACTGATAAGTACGAAGCTGGGAAGATAAGCTGTTAAAATGAAACTATTTTTTCCATGAATTGCCTCTCAAAGTAAACAAATATAGATGTTTTTGGAAAGGTTTTCCATCCATTTAAAAAGCTCAGTGACGCTAAATGGTATGCCCAGTTAGCACGACACTTTCGCTTGTTATGCGTGAAGTTCAGAGTGATATAGTCCATGGTGTTTTGTGTGATTACTCCAGATGCTGCCTGGCATGTAACTAATGAGTCGTGCTTCACCCCAGGTCAAGTCTGAGGCTTCTGCTGGGGCTTTGAAGCTTGTTTACCCTCCTGCCTAATGCCCAAGAGGCCTCCCTGCTCCCCTCCTGCTCTGCTCCTCTCCCTGCATACCTGCCAGACAAATTAAATACCTGCAATGGAAAAAAATAAAAAATCCCAACAGTGTCTAGTTGAAAGAGTCGGCTTGTGAAGACTGAAATGTCACAGGCCTCCTCATCAACGGCTATTCATCTTTTTGATGTTTCTTTGCGTAAAATTTAACTCCCTACTGCTCGCTCGGTGCAACCTAATCTGGATGATTAAAGTATGAAATGGATAAAGTTTATTTTGCACACGCGGAAAGGACTGTCTGATCCGAGCCAATGAAATGGATATGAAATATGAAATGGATTTCACTTACATTTCCTCAGATCTCTTTGGAATGCGTATACATTGAAGGATAGCAGGTGCTGTTCTGCAGCAACATCAAAGTAGACATGAGAAACCACGACTTTGGTTGTTGAAATATTTGGTCAGATCCTCTTTTTAAGTGAGATTACATGACGTGAGTATCAGCATGCTGCAGTAGTTGAATTAGCTGCTACTTGGTTTGCTTGTATAGGTGTAAAAATGATGTTTTGGGGTAAAACAACAGAATAGAAAAAGGATAGTTTGTGTTATATCAACTGGACTGGAAAAAAGTTCAATGCTTGAAGAAAGATACAGACTGTCATAAACTCGGAAAGAGTTTCAAGCTGGCAACAGAGGGGGAGCAGGGATGGTCATGATTCAGCAAAACCTGACTTGGAAGAGGAGTTAATGATATTTGAACATCTGCTGCTGATGAGTTTTCCTGCACATGTGTTACTGAAGTTACTGAAGACATATTTCCTGTTTACAGCATGGTGAGCGCTTGTGCTTACCTTTCCTTTTTTGAAGCATTCTCATTTCCTAAAACCAGTGCATGCATTTTGAAAAAAGTAAAAATGTCTTAATTTGCTTGCATTTGGCAGCTTACGATATGTTGAGCTCTCTTGATTAATGATCTATCAAATATTAGAATGAAGCAATCTGAGAAGGGACCAATACTCAAACTCTTGAGCAACCACTCACTGAAACATTTTTTAAAAATCAAGCCAAAGAGGTTGGGAGGCATGATTCTATGCCAAGCAAAATCATGATAAATTAATAAAAGACGTTCCATCATATTGCATGTGCAAGATGTTCGCCATCTATTGCTTACAGCCGATACACAACAAAACTTTCCAAAACCCAGATCCCATTTTAATGACTTCGCCAACTACCACAAGTGATGAAATTTCTTAGCCCCAAAACAAATATCAGATGTCTACTCCCAAAACCTCTTCTCCGTGACACCAATAAACCTCCACAATCTTTGCACCTCAGCTTTTTTTACAATCACCTCCATCAAAGAGTGACCAGGTAACGACCAAACGAGTGATAGTCTCTGTGACCCGTGTCCACTCCAGGTCAGCATCGGGGCAGTATTCCCTCCACACGTCAGCAGGGGGGGAAAGAAAGATGGTCTCTTGGCACATTAAGAAGTCTACCTCCTCCCATCGCGCCACCCCCCCCCCCCCAGCTTCATTACAAGTGGCTCAAGAAATGCAATGTCTGAGACGGATAAAGGCAAGGCGAAGAGTCGGCAGGCTTGGAATCAGATGAAAATAAAAAGTCAAGGAGGATTTCAGAGGATTTGCAGCATCCAGCTCAAGGTTCACTCCTAGAGTTGTGTGTATGTGTGTGTGAGAAATAGAGAGAAGTGAGGCATTTATTTTTGACCTTGCCATGCCGAATCATATTTCCCTTTGGTTGTTGCCCAGCAACATCACCTTGACAGCAAAAAATGGTCAGAGAGAGACAGTTATAGAGGGATAAAACGGAAACGGGTCTCACGCAAAGGGTGATATGAAAGCATGTCACCCTTTGCTTTTAAGTCATGCTGCTGTTTGTGTCTCGACAAGAATGAATAACAGTGGGTTTTATATATTTCTTTTCAGCCCGCATGGGACAGGTCATAGGTCAGGGGGCAGCCAATAGCATCTGTAGCCCCTGGTGAAAGGGGGCTTTGCAGCTTTAATCTAAGAGAAGTTATGGCCTTCACTTGTATCTGACCCTGGGGAAGCAGCAGGGCAGTAGGTAGCCGAGATCAAAGTCATTGTGCAGGACACTGGCACATATGGCCGGGGATGAGCCTGTACCCCCACCTAGATAAATATGATGTAATACCTGCGTGAGTTTGCAGCTGACCCCCAGGGGTACAGCCTCTTCACCCCAGAGTCCAAGCACAATGAGACTTTTTTTCTCATCAGCTTTGATCAAAGGGATAGGAAATGATTGAGTGGCTTGTAACTCCCACCGAAGCATTTAATAGAAAGAAGAGATGGCTGGACACAGGAGCAAGAAGATGGAGAGCCACTAAGGTGATGGATCCACAGGGGCAATGTGGGTTAGCACTCAGATGATGATACCAGACTCTTTATGATTATTTACGCTGTATTTAGGACTTATTTTAATTTTATAGTCTGTAAAGAGAACAGAAATACAAACAAATTTAATAAAACCTGTAAACACAAGATTGGCCATCACTGTATAACCCTGTGATTTTTCCATCTTGCAGCCTCATGTATCATATATGTCAATGGAAACTTAGTGGCAAGAAATAATATTACACTTTATGAAAAGAAAAGAAAAATCTACTTCTGTATGCTGCAGGCTTTTGGCACGGCAGGATCAGAAAATTGCTTCAATTCATAGCAACTGAGGCAGACAGATCTATCTATATTATATCCATAACCGCAGCATTTGTGGATAGATGGGCCTGAGTTTTTATTTTGATAGATTATAAATGGACAGAGCCATCTAATGCATGTCAAGCAGCTTCGCTTCAAAATGTGATAACAAACGTGGAATTTGTAGCGAGGATGTGAGCAGACCTGAACACAAGTTTCTACTGAAGAGATTATGCCTGTAATATAATAAATAGAGCACTTTTGCACACTTAAAAGTAATGCACATTTGATTTATTTGCTTTCAGACTTGTCTACGTTTACCAGGATTCATCAGGATGTACACTCAGAGCTGAATCATTCCCAACAACAAAATATACTAGATCTTTGGGTTATGTATTATTTGCTCTTTTGTATCATTGCTTTAAAAAAATACAGACTCAAACTGCTGGAATGTTTGCATGAGACATTCAAGTAGTCAACAGGAAAAAAGGTCGCCAAAAAAAGTTGAGTTGAAACGTGACAATGTTGATTTTCACTCTATTTCATGCATATAACTAATCATTTCATTTTAAATCTATTAGCACAAAGCAGCGATATTATTGTATCACTCGCTTACAGTGACAATGACTGACAGCTGTACTGATTTAGTCACACAGTTCTTTTTTCCAATGCAAACCACAGCAGCAGTTTGCAATTGTACATTCAAAAGGGTATTTTTGAGATATGACTGATGCACACTCTCCATCCAAATGATAATGTTTTCTTGGGGCGAAACCAACATTTAAATCCAATATTTTTACAGACCGCACCATCTACTGCCCTGACTTGCCACAGGCTACAGCAGTAAAAAAAAGAAAAAGAGACTGCGGTCTGTTAAAAAATATTGGATTAAAATGTTGGTTTTGCCTTGGAGAAATGTGTTATCATTCTGGGCAGACTGTATGCAACACTAGATAGCTTATTAGCTACTTAACAGCTTGAAAACTTACTTGCAAATGTCATCAGTTCTTTTGGGTGCTAAAATGTGTGGTCACTCTTCTGTACCATGAACAAGGCGATATATGTTCCTGGTTATAAAGCTACACACATACCAGAATGAGTTTGATTGACAGGTGAGCCAGCAGGGGCAACTACAAACACCAACACACTCCCTCAACAGCTTCGAGGTTAAAGAGGCATTACTGATGTACACAGTCTGCACAGTAGAGTCGGGTTGATGGAGGTTTGTGAGTGGCTGTCACATCTGTCAATCATGACGGCACACCCCCTTTTTTATATCATTAAATAACTAATTAAAAACAACGTTATCAGAAAAAAAAGAGCATCTTGGCAATTTTTTTGTCCCATCTGCTAACATTTAGGGGGCAGGATTTATTACCTATACTGCAGCCAGCCACCAGGGTGCAATTGAGACATTTTGGCTTCACTTTTGGGGAGCTGTCATGTCGTCCATCTTTATTTATACTCTATGGTTCATATGTACTCAACAGTCTCAGGATAACAGCGAGAGGAGTCTAATATACAGGGTTTTATAGTACTCAGCGGTCTCAGTGAGCAAAGCATACAACTACGAATCCAGAGGGACAAACATGTCAGTCAGTCATCAGTCACTTGCACTACCCAACAACTAAATGGTTTCACATTGTACTTCAGTAAGTTTTCAGCACTATTTAATGTTGTAATGCTTACATTTTGATTGCTGGCACTTAGTTTGGCAACATAACATGAGCGGAATATGCTGGAGAAGATGAGTAAGTGTAAGTGTAAGTGTCGGACTTATCCGAACTGCTCAGACCCTGGAAAGTTTTAAATCATTGCTTAAGACTGGCCTCTTTGCATTGGCGTTTTATCCTTGTTGAGCTTGACATCCTGAATTTTATTGTGTGTTTGCTTTTGACTATTGAATTTTTGTAGTGTTATTTATTTGATTTTTTATAGTTTATCGTACTCATAATTGTTGGCTCTTGTGATTAAAATCAGTCTTTTCTCTGTACTTAAGGTACTGCCTGAAAAATATTTAGACCAGGTTACATAAAGATAACATAAAGATAGTAAAAAAGGATAATTTGACCCAAACAAACACACAGACACTCTTGATTAGTATGTAAGAATAAATCATTTGTATGCTTATTTTGAGTAAAATATGGACAAATAAAGGGGAGTGCAGTAAATTAAACAATTCTGAGTTTGTCTTGAGCAACTTGCTTTATTAGCTGACACAGCAAATACTACTCTGCATTTTAGACATAAGTATACCAGCACAGTCAGCAAACTTTGAGCAGAACAGGAAAAAAAATAAAAAATAAAAAAACCCAAGTAAGGCTGCACAGTTCAGGAGCCAATTTATATGTCAAGAGAATGAGATCTTTTGAGAGGGATGTCCAGGTGACCAGGAGGTAACATACCGAGCTTGCACATGACATAAAAATCAATGATATCAGGAGATTTGGCAGCCGATGGACCAGAGCAGATGTAAGCAAAGGTTAGATGTCAAAGCACTGCAAAACAGTCACTCGTTGAGGGAGATCCATACACAGCAGGATATAGGAGCTCCATGTCATTACTGAGCTTTCAGAAAGGTCAGAGGAAAACATGGAGTCACAATTTGTGCAGTTTGGAGCTATGAAACGGCCCATCAGATTGGATCATGTCTGAATTGAACTACAGAAAATCCTTATTACAGTAACAGTATGTAAGGCATTTACCAGATGCTCGTATTCAGAAAGTGTGATAAAGGTGAAGTGTGAAGGTTCATTCTTGATATTGGAAATACCAGTTTAATAAAATCTTACTTGCTTACTACTTCCTAGTGTTCAACGTCCAATTGCTGAGGAATAGCGAGAGATGCTGTTGAAAGCTCTGGGGGAAAAAAACTAGTTAAGGAGACCATGAGTCAAGATTATTGGGTATTTATCTTTAGTTTTAACCTGGTTGACATTTGTTGTTTCTTTAAATTTGGGATAAATGTACTTATTACAGTAGGTTAAGACATCCAGTTTATCTCTAACTATCATTTCAACAGCATTTAAAGAGTAATTCTGCTGTATTATGTGATGAACCCTGCTGTTTGCTGTGTGCTCCAGTGATTCACCTGTCTGTTTTTTGTCCACATGTTGGTCACAAGCAACAACTGGGAACATCTGGGCCCAGTGTGTCCCTGGTTATGAAATCCTGGCTGCAGCCAACATCTCTCTCTCTGCTTCCCTCCCTCTCTCTCTTTTATCCCTGCAGGCACCTGTATCGGTTATGTTTCATATACTTACACCACTGATTCTACTGATTACCACACTCCATATGTTTAGTACTTTAGATATGTGTTTGATTAGTTTTAGTTGGTTTAAATAAATGACTTTTAAGCCAGCCTCTACCATGGTGTCTACGTATAACCATGGCCTAAGATCCGGGTTATGACAATTACAACTTGTTGTTGTGTCATGCATGCTTGACGTCTTTAGAAGCGGCATGAAGCTGGTGCTAACACATGATGTATAGAATTATACATATTGAAATTAATCACTGCTGCTTTTATGTCTGTCTTAGTTTAGGATTTTTTAAATTAAGGGTGTATGTGTATGTCGTTGTTTTATTTGATTTAACTTTGGCACAAGGATCCCGAACTTAAACTTGAAGTTGTATACAAGCGAACAGCTGAGGCACATAACTCAAACAACTTAGAGGTAAAACTGAAAGTGAACTCAAAATGTTGATAACAATCCTTAATTGCACAGGAAAACTGCAGCACACAACTACAACAAACATGGTCTGTGAATCATCATGTTTGTGTAGCTGCTTGTGTTTCTCGCCTTGTTTGACTTCTTTTTTAATGATTTTGCTTTCAGGGATCTCAGTAATGAACTTAAAGAGTATATTGTTATTGGCACCAAAAGGGATGATGGCATAAGGTATGAAAAGAAGACCCAGGATATAAAAAATGTATAAATAAACGTAGTTCTTACATAAATCTCTTGACAACTTTTACCTTTAAATCAATGAATCACGGCTCAGTGGTTTATTTACTTTTCTCACTTGTTTGAATAAATAATTAAACCTGTGACTGCCTACTCATTAGGCCTCCCAGCCGTTACTGACATTTCATCATCTGAATCTATTTAAACAACTTTCCATCATCATTCAACCAGTGGTTCGTCTCTTATAGATTCTGAGCTGTTGTTTTAGCAAAGCTAAAAGAAGAAAAAAAATCATCTTCAAGGATACTGGTTGCATAAAAGGAAAATACACTTTTGAATCTGCAAGATTCTGGGCGCTTGGCAGTTTTGTTTACTAGGCTAGACGTGAGAGAAAAGAAAGCTTTAAAGAGAATGCCACACCACAGTCTGTATTTAAACACATTTAAAGTCTTGTTTCCCACAATACACTATGTGGAATTCCCTTTTTGGCAAATGTGAGTAACTCATAAATTCAGCATGAGAAAAGTTGGGGGGGCTGGGATGAGAAATAAAATTCAAAGGAGGACAGAAAACATGTCATGAGAGGGAAGGTCTATGTTTACATTTAACAAAAAAAAGCTTTCAGAAGATACCCAAGAAGCTTTACAGCTGAGTTGTGGCCTCAAAATGTTCATTCACATTGTGCAAATATACACACACACACACACACACACACACACACACACACACACACACACACACACACACACACACACACACACACACACACACACACACACACACACACACACACACACACACACACACACACACACACACACACACACACACACACACACACACAAAATCATTTCCTCAGACAGCTTTAGCGAACTGGATGGCTAATTTTATTGTCCAACAATTGGCTGCGCTGAATGCTGGCAGAGGCTGAAGACAATGTAATTAGCCTTTTTACTATCATGTCTGACCACAGGAAGCCTAATTGCTTCTGCTGACGGCACAGACAGCAGGTCGAGGGGAGAAACTGAACACGCATTTGTTATAGTCCTTTGTTTAACATGGGAGAAAAAAAATCCATTACGACCTCCTATAAAAAAAATATATACATATGATTTACATACATGCAAATGAGAGAAGCAATTTAACCCTAAATGGTAATTAAGAGTCCTTATGTGATGAGTGATAAGAGGTATGTTTAGTATATGCTGATTGAAAAAAATCTCTTTTAAGGCTCTTAACCAGAGTAATCCAGTGCAATTATACAAGAATCAAAGCACATTATATGTCTTCCCTTTAAAATATGTCTGTGAAATAAAAGACGGATTGGTTACAGGCCCAAACAGCACACACCACACTACAAACTGATGTTGCTTTCCCTCTTCGTTAATGCTTTATATGATAAATCTCTACATCTCATGTCTCCAGCAGGGGTGATTCCCTCCAATTTCATAATTTTATATTTTGATGTCTTTTCATTTTGTCATTGTCATCCTTTGTTTGGAAATATGAATATCTAGTTGTATATGGCTATAAAAGGTTGTTTTTAAAAAAAAAGAAAAAAAAGAAAGTGTTTTCACTTCACAGACAGTATGTCTGGGCTATTGTTGTTTTCATTTATTTATTTGACAGTACTTTGGCAGATTATTCCAAGATGTTTGCCCTTATGCATACATTTAAGCCTGATCATTTCTAACCACAGTGGAAGACAAAAGGCTTAAGCCTGAAAACCACAAACTGGTCTGCAATATTTGGGACAATTGCCATCTTTGTGCCACATGAGGATAACTCTGCTGTCGCTGAAGCGTAGCCTATGTGATTGAAAAAGCTATCTGGAAAACAGTGTATGCTAGTGGGAGAATCGTTAGCCGCAGTCTCGCTAGTGCCACATCCCTTATTTAGCGCTTTGTTTCATTTTGGTCTCTGCAGTCCGAGATAAGCTGGACGCGTGGGCTAAGCGCAGGCTAACACTCTCAGCCATTACATGCCGTGACTCGTGGCCAAATCTGGACAATAATGGTGTTGTGGGGGAGCTAGCCATGTTTGGAGGGCAGTCTGCTAAAGCACTGGAGGACAGAGATGTAAAGGATAGCAGAGAAAAGATGGAGCAACTGACTGTATTCCAACCAGGTCAAGCATATTTTTTAAAAGCTTTATTAATCAGGGGAATCTTCACAGAAAACATGTAATGTAGAGCTATAGAAATAGCCTAAAGCTTTTTGCTCTCCCTGCCTGCAAATAACTCATTATTGTTTAAAAGCAAGGCCAGACTCTGGTCATTATTGCTTAAAGCAAGGCCGCACTCTGCTATCATCTCCCAAAGCATGATAAGTTTGCAGATTTGCTGTAGATACTTGGAATTGATCATTCTGTCAAGTCTGCAGCACAACATTTTTACAACAATGTGCACTTTTACTGATTGAAATCTCAGTGGTTTCATGGTAATTTTATTCAGCTCGTATCTTTCAACAGTGACAAAACTTTGGGTGAAATTGGAAAAAAAAGGGAAAAGGATAAGCTATTTTTCAGAGAGATAAAATGACAAGAGTTGATCACGACAGAGAATTCGGAGCGATAAGGTAGCAAGATGTGTCTGCTAAGTTCCTGTCAGATACTAAAGTAAGTCTGCATTTATTTACATACACAGTAGAATAAAAACATTGCAAGTCTGACAAGGAAAAGCCTTGCAACCCTCGAACCCTACATCCCAACTCCTTTATAACATCTATATTCTAAACCAGGTGGACATCAGTGGCAGCAGAGAAAAAGAGCCAGGCTGATTCCGGCTTTTGGGGCCTAGATGGACAGACCCTGGCCTCAGGTCACTGACTTCACGTTTTTCATTTGGAGCCCCTATCTTGGCCACTCTCCAGTCTTTATTTTCCATTAGGAAGAGAAATGCCTGTGTAAGAAAAGTGGAAACCGAGTGAGAAAGACGCCAATATACACACACACACACACACACACACACACACACACACACACACACACACACACACACACACACACACACACACACACACACACACACACACACACACACACACACACACACACACACACACACACACACACACACACACACACACACACCGGGAGAAGGAAAGGAAGAGAGCAGAAACACTGAAGACAAAATGGCTTTCATTCCCACAGCAGTAGAAGGCCAAAGGTCCCTTATTTATTCCTCATTTAGTTTCTTTCTCTTCATTTCTAGCCTCCTTTCATCTCTTCAGCGAGGCATATGGTTGCGTACCGAGCTTTGAAATCACATAAAAGATGTTTACACATGCTCCACAAGTCCCTGTGATAAGCTTGTTTTGTGGAATTGTATGCAAATCTACATAAACCCAGATCACTGCAATGAGGAGAATTACTTTCGTGAACACACAGTCAGGGATTTACACATCAGGTGACTTCAACACACGCAAACACACACACATGCAAAATAAAAAAAAGGTAGGTGGCAAATAAGAACTTGAAGAATAATAATCTCTCATTCTAGTTATGAAGTATTTGTGTGGAATTGTGCGTTTGTTTAGTTCATTTTTGTGTATGTTGCTGAGCGCGGGGCCGTCGGCGTGCTGCGACAGTGATGAATAAGCATTATTAAACAGGAGACACAGGCCTGACGGTGTCATTAATCTTCATCCCTACTGGCACCATCACAGAACTCACTCCCTGTCCGCCCTCCACCGCATCTACACATCTCATTGTCAACAACACAAAAGGGAAGCAAAAACCAGTTGTTAAGGTTCTGATTGGGTTTTGGTTTGGCGCCTGAACCAAAGTGGTCCATCTGCCGGGTCACAGTGAGACGTAAAGAGTGATTAGGATCCACTTGCATCAAATGACTGATGGGACAAAGAGGGAGGATGACACCTTGTCCAGTGGTTCAGAATTAATCACACTCTGCTCAGGGTTGATCCATAAGTCTATTGTAGCGAATGAACTGACTCTGAAAAGAAATGTGAACCTTTAAGGAGGAGACTTGCTGACTGTGACAGTGTCGCACTGCGGCTTCCGACATTACACTTTTAAAAAAAAAAGGAAAAGGATAAAGACAGTCCCCGTCTGGTTGTTCTTCAGCGAGAAATAAAGACTGGTATGAACAGAAGCAGGTTGGAGAAATAAAGTGATGAATCATCAAGCAGTACTCTTTTATCAGCACCTCAAATCACCAGGTGGGTGGAAGAGAGGAAACTCAGAGCGATATTTCACAGTGTGTTTTACATGCACAAGCGCACACATAAAAATTTCTCATGAAAAACACATTTGCATTCTTTGTCTCTGATCAACAATAAACTCCCACACACTGTCAACACTCACGATTCACATGCTGAAAGCTACCTATAAGTCTATTTCAGCCATTTCAACATCTGTATAGGTTCACAAAGAGGAAAATAGCTAATCTTTGACACTTAGCCAATTATCATTTAATACAGGAAAAATAGAAAGCAAAACTAACTAGAACTGGACACAGGATTAAAACTGTAAGGTATATTCTAAAACGGGGGGTATATTCTTAAATGGGTAAGTAGAGGTACTTAACATTTTTCAACAACAAAAACAATGTACTTTAAAAAAAAAAATTGCTGATCTACAAAATAAATCTATCATTACATATTGTAAAGGAAACCCGTCAGTTGTTTGCACAGATGTTGAGGGCAGACTGTTGTCCTCAGCGTTAAAACTAGCAACAGAATTATGAAAATAATTACAATAAAAATGATTTTTGGATTAATTCATCTAAGATTTATATATTTTTACGTTACAAAATCCATTAATATGACAAAAATTATGCAACATGAAGGTTCAAAATCCATGATTGATATATATATATATACACCCCAAAAACCTAAGACATGGCTGCTAATATTTAGATTGTGTTCCTTCTTTCATCTTTCTGATGTATGATGGTATAGTTTATTCCTCCGTGCTATAGAGCTCCATAGCTGGCTAAAAAACTATTAAAAAACAACAATAACAGGTGTTCCAGATATACTGTATAAGAACCATGGTGATGGAATAATCTGAGCCTTTGTAATGACCAAAAACTATATATTATGATGAATGACACACACACACATGCATACACACACAAAAACACACACTATGCATATGATAATTACTTCAGCACTACTACCAGATGGTCACCCACAGCGGCGCCTCCCTCCGCAGGTGGTGGTACTTTCCCCTTCGTTCACCTATCTCCTCTGCCCTGTGATCACACAACATCTGGTTCTGCCCCACACCATATACTTGTCTCTGCCTAATAAAACTGTGGCCTGGACCCTGAGGTCATTTTTTCTTTTATTTTCCATTTTTTTAACTGGGTGGTGGAAATTAGGACAGGAAGCAGCAGGAGAGATAAAAGGCAATGGAGCTGCACCAGGTCAGATTCAGGCATCGCAACCTGTTCAGTGTGAACGTCCAGGAGCGAAGGCACGGTGCACCAAGGAGCCGTCTGAGCGTTGAGAGGTGGAGCTGTCAATCACTAATATAACCAAGGTCAAACCAGAATATAAGGAGGTTTAGAGGGTGTGAAGGAAGGAAACGTTAACAAGCTGACCATACTAAGCCACCATGTCACTGACCAAATCATTTCAGCTCCTCAACTGCAATATCTACAAAGTCATGATAAGATAAGATAACAGTAAGAGACTAAACCTAACCCTCAAATACTGTTGCTGTGGGTCAAAATTTGGGTCAAATTGAACCAATTTTTACATTTGAGGGCTGTAAAAACACCCAATACACATTTATTTTAGCCGGACCTTTCCTAATGTGACCCACAGTTTACAAAAATGGAAACAAAATTCATACATTTCTGTGCAGCTGATGCACATTTTTATATATGCAAATGTACAAATTGAACCTGTGTTTATTTAAAAAAAAATATATATATATATATATATATATATATATATATATATATATATCAAAAATCAGCATTAAAACATGTTGTATTCTTCATACTCTATGAAATGTTCATCTGGATCATAAAATAGTGATTGTTAATGTCTTTTTCCCCCACAAAATTAATTAAACATTTATTAATGACTGATGGGGAATTTCTGAATGTGAATTGGTGTAGAGACTAATTATGAGTCAGCATATGAACAGTACAGTATGTGAGGGTTAAACTTACATCAAGAGTTAACTGAAGACTAATTAGTCACAAATCTTTGACCAGAACAAAACAAGTTAAATCAGCAAAATGATATGCCATTTCTAATACGAGCAGGAGCCCAGTTTTGCAAAAGCATTCTCAAACAACACCCAGAAACCCTATTATCTCCAAGGCTGCTGCCATTTTGTTACCCAACCCTACCTCTGACTCTGACATCCCACAAAATGAAGAATAGCAAGTAAAATCTTAATCTTCTTGGAAACATTTGCATGTACCGTGCAGTCCTCTCAACGTTTTCTCTGCACTAACGCCAGCGAGATAAATTACTATTCATTTGTTGTTCTTAGTGATTAAAATGATTGAGTCAAACCATAGCAATCATCATTCAGGTGGCGTAATTGGAAAAAGCTGCCATGTCATCCATTCCACAAGGCCTGAGCCAACAACATCATTATCTTGAAAATGTAAAAGAAAGATGCATTTAAGATTCATTAAACGTCCAGTCATGAACTTGCATATAGCACACTCCCCACTGCAATTACCTTTAAAAAGAAAACCCTGAAGACTGTTTGTATTTTCAGCAGTTTGGGTTTGACATAAGTTCAGTTTCCCAACAGACATGTAATATGTTTTAAATATCAAACACTCACCTCATGTGGGCTTGAAATGTGGTAGTAAGAGGTTGCAGCAGCTGTGGTGAGATTGGCTTCAGTTGATTGGATCCAAAAGGAAACTTCAGGCATTCTCATGTGTAGAAACAAGATTAATGTTGAACTCATTTTATAATTGGTTACATAGTTTTCAGAAAAATAAAGTTCCGTTTTTTAGGGTTCAAAGCAGCAGTGAGCAAACAAGGAAGTAAAAAGAGGGCGTGTCTTAGTTCAAAAATTAGGACAACAGGTGGATCATGACACCCACACACACACAAACCAAGAAGTAACAGACACTAATATCGTAGCCTATAATATTCATGTGTTGCTGTCTTCTGTGATTTAAATGACCAGTTAATAATGAATGAGTTAGTAATGAATATTCAAGTGCTGTAATTGCAAAAAGTTGCGATGTCATCCGATCCACAAGGCCTGACTAAACCAACTACAGAATTTTAACCACCGTGGAAATGCATTCAAGAATCTCTGAAGGCCGAGTCTGACGCACAGCCGACTTTCCACATGAGCTGATGTTTCTTTAAAGTAATGATCTGCAGCATTTTCATGTGAATAGTGTCTGCTTTGCTACTCTCGATTAATAATAGACAAAGCCATTTTTAATTCAAGCCTTCACTGTATGTTTGCAATGGAAAACATACTGAGTTTGGAAGTTTTTGGCAAACAACCTAAAGACACCCTCAGGATTAAAATCTTAAAAGTGTCACAATGCAGAAATCTGTCTTTGTGTGTGAGCTGAATGGTTGTACTTTTTAATACTTCTGCACCGGTTAATTGCAATACTGTTCCTTCTGACAGCTGCAGCCTTCCTGCAACTGAATCATAACATTTACCTCACTCGCGTATGTGTCTCATTTCTCTCTGATCAGAGATCCTCCAGGAGACGAGCGGCTCATCCTCTTGGAGCCCAACTTGGGAACCTGCCAGCATCAGACGGCTCAGTGTCCGGCTACGAAGGCATGAAATCCAGGAAGGGGGTTTCATGGCTAAGTGGGGCTAAGCAGAGGAGAGCAGGACATGTTAGAGTCATTTCATGGAGCATTTGACAGAGGGAAGTTGGACAGAATCCTGTCGGAGTCAATGTTTGTAGGATTTGAGACTCTTGGAAGTTGTTTTTCCTGTTCTGTGGTGGTGATGCTGTGTGCTCGGTGGAAGTCTGTGTCTTTGCACTGAATTAAAGAGCTTATGAGTATTGAAATGTTTCTTCTGGGCCTAGTCACACACACTTATGCAAAGTTAAAAATAGTGCTGGGATATATTTATTATTTTGGGCTTGGCCATCCTCTGTGTTCTATTTGTATTTTATCGAAAATACTTGTTTTATTTCCAAATCTGTTTTCTATCCATCATGTTTTTCCCTCTCAGATTAAATTTATGCCATTATGACCCCATATTTCCCCTAAGTGTAAACAGACCGATGGTTTCTTCCCTATTTTCTGTGTTAAAAGTTTTTTTGGGGGAGTCCCTTTTCCTAATTAAGAGTCAGACATAGGGAGTGTCGTATGCTATAGACTTTAAAGCTCCTTGAGTCAAATTTTTGATTTGTGATGTTGGGCTGTATCCATAAAATTAACTTGATTGATGACGGCCCAGGCTGAATATTCAGAAGGAAATAATTATTATGCCTCCAACAATAAAGTGACTGAGAATAAATAAAGTGAAGACTGCTTAGCTTTCCTCTCTCAGCAGATACCAGAAAAGCTTAGTCTCATATTTCAATCAATCAATCAATCTTTATTTGTATAGCGCCAAATCACAACAAAGTTATCTCAAGGCACTTTATACATAGAGCAGGTTCTAAACCGAACTCTTCAGGTTTTAATTTTAAAGAGACCCAACATTCCCACATGAGCAAGCACTTAGCGACAATGGCAAGAAAAAACTCCCTTTTAACAGGAAGAAACCTCAGGCAGAACCAGGCTCAAAGTGGGCGGCCATCTGCCTCGACCGGTTGGGGTAGAGGGGAGAGAGAGCAAAATAGGAGAGAGAGAGAAGCATATAGAAAATAAACATTGAAGCTAGAAGGTCCGGGACTGGAATCTGTCATCCGGACGTCTACAGGCCCAGATCGCCTGTGAGACGAGAAAGCACAGACAACTCCGGGGAAGAAGTGTAGGTTACTGAATGCATTAATAGTACATGAATGTTATTGGATATAGATGGATGGATAGAGAGAGAGAGAGAGGAGGAGAGAGGAGCTCAGTGCATCATGGAGGTAGGAGTCCCCCGGCAGTCTAAGCCTATAGCAGCATAAACTAGGAGCTGGCTAACTATAAGCTCTATCAAAAAGGAAAGTTTTAAGCCTACTCTTAAAAGTAGAGAGGGTGTCTGCCCTCCGGACCGAATCTGGGAGATGGTTCCACAGGAGAGGAGCCTGATAACTGAAGGCTCTGCCTCCCATTCTACTTTTAGAGATACTAGGTACAACAAGTAGGCCTGCATTCTGGGAGCGCAGTGTTCTGGTAGGTACATAAGGTACTATAAGCTCTTTAAGGTATGATGGAGCCTGACCATTAAGAGCTTTAAAAGTGAGGAGAAGGATTTTAAATTATATTCTTGATTTTACGGGAAGTGCAGTGAAGCTAAAATAGGAGTAATGTGATCTCTCTTTCTAGTTTTTGTCAGAACGCGTGCAGCTGCATTCTGGACCAGTTGGAGAGTCTTTAGAGATTTATTAGGACAGCCTGATAATAATAAATTACAATAATCCAGCCTTGAAGTAACAAATGCATGGATTAGTTTTTCAGCATCATTTTGAGACAGAATATGTCTGATTTTTGAAATGTTACGCAGATGAAAATAGGCAGACCTTGACATTTGTTTTATGTGGGAATTAAAGGACAGATCCTGGTCAAATATAACTCCTAGGTTCCTTACAGTAGTACTGGAGGCCAACGTAATGCCATCCAGAGTAGTTATATCATTGGATAATGTGTTTCTGAGGTGTTTAGGGCCAAGCACAATAACTTCAGTTTTTTCTGAGTTTAACAGCAGGAAGTTACAGGTCATCCAGGCCTTTATGTCCTTGATGCATGTTTGTAGTTTAGTTAACTGGTTGATTTCATTAGGCTTTATTGATAGATATAATTGAGTGTCATCTGCATAACAATGAAAATGTATTGAGTGTTTCCGAATAATGTTTCCTAAAGGAAGCATATATAAGGAGAATAGTATTGGTCCAAGCACTGAACCCTGAGGAACACTGTGTTTAACTTTTGTTTGCATGGAGGATTTATCATTGACATTTACAAACTGAAATCTATCTGACAGATAGGATTTAAACCAATGTAATGCTGTTCCTTTAATACCAATTAAATGTTCAAGTCTCTTTAACAGGATTTGATGATCAATAGTGTCGAAGGCAGCACTAAGATCTAACAGGACGAGGACAGAGAGAAGTCCATTATCTGATGAAGTTAAGAGGTCATTTGTAACTTTAACCAGTGCAGTTTCTGTACTATGATGAGCTCTAAATCCAGACTGAAAATCCTCAAATAAGCTGTTATTATTTAGAAAGTTACACAGCTGATTAGCAACTGCTTTCTCAAGGATCTTAGAGAGAAAGGGGAGGTTAGATATGGGCCTATAGTTGGCTAAAACCTCTGAATCAAGAGTTGGCTTCTTAAGAAGTGGTTTAATGACAGCTACTTTAAAAGACTGTGGTACATATCCTGTCACTAAACACAGATTGATCATATCTAATAAGGAAGTGCTAACAGAGGGAAAGACTTCCTTAAGAAGCCTAGTTGGAATCGGGTCTAAGAGACAGGTTGATGGTTTGGAGGAAGTGATCATTGAGGTTAGTTCTATAAGGTCGACTGGAGAGAAACAGTCTAGATAAATATCAGGTTTAACAGCAGTTTCTGAGTTTCCTATGTTAGAGGGTGAATCAGTGTGTATTTAGGGCAGGAGGTGATTAATTGTGTCCCTAATAGTTAAGATTTTATCATTAAAGAAACTCATGAAGTCATCACTACTGAGAGTTAAAGGAATACATGGATCAGTAGTGTTATGACTCTTTGTCAGTTTAGCCAAAGTACTGAAAAGAAACCTTGGACTATTTTTATTCTCCTCTATTAGTGATGAATAGTAGGCAGCTCTGGTGTTACGGAGGGCCTTCTTATATGTTTTAAGACTGTCTTGCCAGGTTAGGTGAGATTCTTCTGATTTAGTGGAGCGCCATATTCTTTCTAGTTTTCGTAAAATTTGTTTTAATTGTCGAGTTTGGGAATTATACCAAGGAGCTGTTTTCTGTTGTTTAATTACCTTCTTTTTTAAAGGAGCGATGGAGTCCAGAGTTGTTCTCAGTAAGTCTGCAGCGCTATCAACAATACAGTCAATCTGGGGGGGACTGAAATCAGAATAAGTCATCTCTGTTGTATTGATACATGGCATTGAGCTCAACATTGATGGAATTTTTTCTTTAAATTTAGTGACAGCACCATCAGACAGACATCTAGTAAGAACATGTCTGTCCAATGGTGTAGAGTCCAGTAATAAAAATTCAAATGTTATTAAGTAGTGGTCTGATGAAGAAGGATTATGAAGGAAAAATATTAAATGTTCAACTTCAATACCATATGTCAGAACAAGGTCGAGGGTGTGGTTGAGTTGGAAAACAGCTAAAGCATACTTACGGAAATATTCAATACAAACCATTTTGTATAATTTAGGAGTAGGCGGAAACTAAGGAAAAGGGTAGAATAATAATAAGTAAGGAATGTGACTGAGTTGCACCAGAGTCAATTAATGCTTAGCGGTTTGTCTTTGAGCCATACTGACACATGGTACGATGATAGCAGGATCTCATCTCAAGGCAATAATATATTCCTCACATTCTGTACAAATTATAAAGTTGTAGAAAAGTTAAAAAAAGAATAGTGGCTTGTTTTGAGTTGCAGCAGGCCTAAATCTGCACATTTAGTAGAGACTCATACAATTATACAGGTGTTCGATTTGTGTTGCAGGTCAACAACTGGAGACACATCCTGATACAAGGGCAAAAAAAAAGAAAAAAGAAGAAGCTCTTTCCAGATGTTTGAGGGTCAGATCTGGAGAGCTTCCTCAGTTTCCTTTGTCTACCATCTTGATTTACAGTCTTACGCCTTCCCCCCGCGCTTTAGCAACTTCTCGAACTTCCTCCCCAAATTCCAGAGGGATGGTGTCATCTGTGAGCTCTGCATCCTCAACATGAACACTGAAGAAAAAAAAAAAAACCCAAACCAAAACACTAAGTGAGCAGAAACAGGTGTCATCTCTGAACAGGCGCTTATCTGACCTCCTAGTAAGCTCAATGGCTAAACCGCCCCCTGTGTGAGGTAAGCGTGACATTAAACAAAATAATAGACTTCGTTAATGGCGACACGGTGCACGGATGGCAGCGGGGGCTGTAAAATAAAGGGTTTAGCAGCCTCTTGTTGTGGTTCTCTGTTGAGAGAGCGAGTGGGCTATGGTTGAAATGATCCATGACATTGCTCCGGGGGTGATGTGGAGAGCATTAAAAGCTTTGCAACTCTACTAAAGGAGAGCGAGAGAAATAATAAGGAAGGTAAAGTTTACTGGCCCTTTGGAGCAGGATGTTGCTGGTCGAGCTGAATGTGTTGTTATGCAAGTTGTTACGATGTGTCTGTATTAATTAGACCAAGTCCTGCATCTGTTGTGGACAAAAAACAGATTTGATTAGAAAAAGGTTCATTTTGAAGAGCTACAGCAAACAAAAGCATATGGACTCTAGAGTGATAGACCAAAAACTTTTTCGGTGTTTAATTGCAATCAAATAATTAACCAATACATTTTTTTAAAAAAGCAATTATGACTCAATTGATTTGAATTTGAACTATGTATTAAACTTTGTTTTAAAATGTAGCAAAACAATCATTTAGGTTTGATTGGTCTTACCTGATCAACACTTGAGAGCTGGCCAATCAGGGCTCCTGCTGCTGCTGCGGGTTAGACTATGGACTAATGGAAACTCTGCACATTAATGCAGGAAACAAATTAACTGTGAGATAAATAGGCACTAGACACATTAGTAATTGAAATAAAAGAATACATTCAAAAACTATTTAAAACTAATTTTGCAGTCACATTTTAAAATTCAATCATTACTTTATGATTTAAAAACACAATAAGATAATATAATTATTTACTGGTAAATTAAATCGTCTTTTAAAAATGTTTTTACTACAGATTATTAATTGGTAATTTAAATGCAAATTGAAATTTAAAATGTATATAAGCTTTTTTTAAATGCATAAGTTTATTAATTAATTATAATTAACACTGTTAATTTTCCAGTGGCACACCCAAGACTCCATATTATTCATGGTTTCTAAAGATGTTACTGTTTGGTTTTGCTTGAGATGTTTTTAGATGCATGGTACCACCTACTCATGGAGACTATGAGAGTCATCAGTATGAAGTGGCAATAAAGCTTTTCTGTCAAAACACATTAGGCTGATGTTTGCTGTTCATAAAGATATGATTTAATTGAGGTAAAGTCTTCCACTGGAGAGCTGCCATCCTCATCTTTCACAGATGTTTTTGGATCTCATTGTGCAGCTTTTGGCAGAGGACTGAAACAAGCAATGGTTACACGAGGAGGATCACCTGTTGGAGGGTTTTTTTTTTAATTGGAAAGAGATCAGGAACCTGAGTTTTCTTTCCAAAAATGGATTATCAGTGAGCCTTTCAGTATGATAATGCACAGGTGGAAGTTATGGTGCAAACAGTGCTAGACTTGTTGTGCAACTCAGAGTCAAAAGAAACAGAAACAGTCCTCTGATTCGGCACACTGAGCCAAGAACACGATGCATACTGATTGTTTCATGAATCATTGCACGAAAAAACAAACAAACAAATATCACCAAAAAGCAAAACATCTGATCAGTGATAACATGTAATAGGAACATTGTAATATATCTTTGGATTCATTTTTAGAAGAGATTCATTCTAAATATATACTTAACATCTTAATGACTTGAATAACAAATACAGTCTGGTGGCCTTTATGCAATCTCTTCTTTTAGTTAGAGTTAAGTGAGATTCAGAGTAAGGAGCAGCATTCAACAGATGAAGTGCTGAGAGATGATTATTGTTCTACAAATGATTGCCATATGTAGAAAAACTAACTAAGTAAAATATAACAAATAAGAGAATACATAGTGTTCAGTTCTGTGTTTTGAAAGTGGAATTTATTTATGGGAACATTTCACCTCTATACCACGAAGTCCTTATTGTAAACTAAATTTAGTTTCCCACAGGGACACTGTATATCTAGGATATTTAATGATATTAAAACCTCTCCTTTGGGCACAGTAAACAGTACAGCACGTGATAGTATGCAACAAGCTTTACGAGACGAAGCCTGGATGCACCGGCTTGCTCCACACATTCACATTTTGACTGTTGTCAATGAGCTGCAGTAAACCCACTGACTTCTGTGCACGCTCCATATTTCAGCTGTATTTGAATATCAGTGCGAGGAGGAAGGATATAGCTGAAACATTATCCCGTGTTCACAGTCGAGAGTACCAAATGTCCTGACTGATTGCAAACCCGTGTGACGGCTGTGACTCAGAGGTAGAGCAGGTTGTCCACTAATTGGAAGATCGGCGGTGCGATGGCTCCTTCACTCTGCATGTTGAATTGTCCTTGGGCAAGATGCTGAACCCCAAACTGCTGTGCCATCAGTGTCTGAATGTGTTTGAATGCATTAGATTCTCCTCCTGATGGGCAGGTTGGCACCTTGCAAGACAGCTCCTGCCATCAGTGTATGAATGTGTGTAAATGGGTGAATGTTGGCATGCAGTGAAAAGCATTTCAAGAAGAAAGGCACTATATAAATTCAGTCCGTTTCACCGTTTACCATCTGTGTGTGTGCATGTGGGCTTCCTCAGTGCACCTTAAAGGAAATGCTCTGAAGGTTATCGCCCCTCTATTGCTCAAAGGAAATCGAGAGAAAGAAAAAAAAAGAAAAGACGATCTCTCCTGTGGTCTGAATCTGACCATGGCACGGTGACACATTTCTCTGCATGTACTGCTCCCTCTGAATCTCATACACACACACCATGAGTCAATAAAAAGCTGTGAGGGATAAAAGCACAGGATGAGGAGAAGGAATTTGTCTCCTTCCACCGCTTTTTCCTCTGTTCTCATAGCTTAGTTCCTCTCAACACATGCTGGCTTAGGTAGCTTTAATGGTATTTGGTTAGGACGTCACCTTTGACCTCCAGAATAAAAACAGTGGCAGGGAGCTGCTCAACAGGTCCCCTGTGAGGGACAATGGAAATGACGTTGGACTTAATAACAGGAAACACAATGGTGTTCGGGGAGATTACCTCAGTGTATTCGACAGATTGGTTACACAGTAGCCAAAATGTTGGTTTCAGTTACATTCGTACATCAGCTGCTGCATGATCCCCTCCCACAGGAACTGATGACGTTTCATCGTTTGTTATCTTATTTGTATCCATCAAACGCTCTCTTTTTTTCTGTCTCTGAAAAAGACATCAGAGATTGGACCTGACAGATCTGACATTTGACAGCAGGATGAGTCACTCCTGCTTAATTGAAGACTCACTTGATCCCGGTTCAAAGCCGTGGCCGAGGAAAGAAAAGCGAGGAGGCAGGCGAGGTTGTAAACAGGATGGAACAGCCTTCCGTTTTATTCTAAATTTGATATGTACAGGAAAAGTGGCTGTATACATTTCTTAATATATCATGTAAAAGTTTTCTGGAAAAAAAAAACAAAAAACAAAAAACAAAACAAAACAATTGCACATCTGCTTCCATTTCTTTTTATACTTTAAAACACATCATGGTACAGCATGGTTGAAGGCAATGTCAAAACGGGATACAAATACACTGATAACCGCTCATAAGTGTTGGCTCTTGTGATTAAAAAAACTAAAACAAAAACAAAAAAAAACATGTTCAGGAAGGAGTACCCCAAAAATGACACATTTTAATATGATATTAAAAATGTTAAAAAACACACTGCAGTCTGTGTGCTTGTAGTGTCACTGAAAAACAAATCACATCGTGTCCCTCTTTGTGTAAAATATTATGATATTATCTCAGGCACTTATCGATATCAGACCCCGTAACTGGACAGCTAATATGCTAAATCCATCACATTTGGAGCACAGGTTGAATACATCCTTCTAAATGTGCTAGTCTGCATTTAGACACGCACTAGTGTTCACAGCAGGAAGTGCTGGCCGCTACAACCAAACACTTTATTTCAAACTAAAAACCATTCATAGTGGAGATATTTTTCGCCCTCACCTGCGCGGTTTGTTTCTAATTTGGTAACATTTTACAATGGCCCATTGTATCGTGTATTAGCGCCATTGTGCATTTGTGTCGTCACACCAATGTACATACAGCACATTATGCAGAGGGAGAAATTTTATTAGCTTAAAGAAGAGTAGTGTTGTGAAATTTCCTCATGATAAAATGCAGAATGTACTTGTTAATTACCATTGAAAAGCTGTTTTTTTTTTTTATCTTACTTCATATTCCTACTTTTACCCTGACTAAGCCTGGGTCTTTCCCAGCAAGGGTCTTCATTAACCAACAGGAGATAATGTATATCATGCAGCTTCTATCTGCATATGGAGCGTGTGTAGGAGTGAAGGGCAATTACGCACAGCCTGTTTATTTTCCACAGCTTGATGGTGTCTATTTTTTATTTTTATTTTTTTATTTTTTCTATTTCCCTTTTGTTTAAAGTTCAAACCTCGGCTCAGTCTCATTTGTTCGCTCGCAGGCAGACGCAGTCGTGTCACAAACATTAGTGATGTCAATGGAAACAAGAGGTTCAGTCTAAGAGGTTGCCACCTACAACAACAATTACAGTGGTGGGCTGGTGGGCTGTGGCAGTGATTTTTAAGCTTGTGTCACCCACGCCCAAGGTCTTCTTCCAGCCTACAGCTAGAGCAGCTGGTTCTCCTCCTCTCTGGTTAAAAATTACCAATCAGTTTCTGTATGTAGTGTCTGTTCATAACGGTACAAAACACTGGGCAAAGTATGGTGCATAATCAGACCTTCATAAATTAGTTAGAAGGGTCTGTTCAACCAAATTACAAGAAAAAGATATGAAGATATGTATATAATTGTCCAGGATTTGAGATATCTGCCTCTGAAATTTCTGCCTTAAAGGAACAATTTGACATCTAGTAAATTAGCTTATTCGCCATCTTATTCAAGTTAGATGAGATGATTAATATCACTCTCCTGTCTGTACATTAAATATAAGGCTATAGCCAGCAGTCCTTTAGCTTAATTTATTAGTGCACTTCATAGGTGCTGGTAAGGTGGATTTCGTTACCGTTGGACAGAGCCAGGCTAGCCGTTTCCCCTCAGTTTCCTGTCTTTGTGCTAAACTAAGCTAAGCTAAGCTAACTGGGAGTTCTATCAATCATCTCACCCACCGGAAAGCAAATAAACATGTTTTCCCAAAATGTTGAGCTATTCCTTTAATACAGTGGCGTAAATGGAATTTCATTTGTTTATGTTTTTTTTTTTGAAAGTTATGAGAGTATTAGTCCAAACTCTTCTTGCCCTGCTTGCTAACTAACAGAAACCCGCTAGCTTGCACCTTTGTGATTGACAAGCGTTAACTACTTATAGAAGTTTACCAACTGGTCCAGCAAGTGGTCTCTACATCAATAGGCTTATAGCACTGCCTATCTCACAAGAACACTCATTTTTTTGTAAAAAATGGTTCAAAGGAAGATTTCTGTACATTTTATTTAACTGTAACTCTTTTGTTCGGTGAGCTCCATAAACAAACTCCCATTCACTTCCTCTGTATTAACATGGCAGCAGAAAACTCAGAAATAGAGATGTCAAAACCCAAATAAAATCTAAATAAGCAAGAAAATTTTGGGTTTTTTTGTAATTTGGTTGGATCTATACCCTTTCAAATCCAGCAGAGCTAAATCCATCCACCAACTGCTGTGTTTTTCAAGCAAGCTAGCACCCCTACCTGCTCTCTCTTTTCAAAACCTGTCTGGAGAAGAGTGTCAGCTAAATGCTTACAAAGGTAGAAATACAAAAAGCAATTACAGCAATTAAAAGCAATTAACTCCTGTGTACAATTTTGCCTTTTGTTAAAAAACAGGAAAAAAGCTCAAGCTAATCGCACACTGGGAGGCTCATTGTCTCTCTACCCATCTTTATTCTGGCTCTTTTTTTTTTTTTTTGCTTTTATTCCTCCCTTTATGTCAGAAGCTGGGCCCTCTGTCGGTGCCTCTGGTGGCAGCGTTCTTTGGCTCTGGCAGGCAGCAGGTGGCTTGTGATGAAAAATTCAGTGCAGAGCCTGACTCGGGAGACAGGGAGGAGGAGGAGGAGGGTGGTAGTGGGTAGCAGGAGGATGAGTAGAAGAGGGGGGTGAGATGAGAGGAGACGAAGGTGGGAGATGAGCGAGGAGAGGAGAGCAGAGAAGGATAAAGGTGGGAGAGGCGGGGGTGAGGTAGAAGAAAGGAGGGTAATGAACAAGAAGAGGATGGGAGCCAGAGCTCCAGACAGACAGGCAGGCGGGCCAGTGAGTCAAGCCCAGAGTGGTGCAGGGGGGCCAGGCAGCAGATCAGAGCTGTCTACCCTCTCTGCCTGGGTCTCCTCCATGGAGATAACACACAATATGAATCATTTATGAAGAGGGGAAGGCAGGGGAGGGGGGGGGGGGGGGGGGGCTTTTTTTTATTATTAATAACTCACGCTGTGCCCTGCTTCTTTCATACACTTTGCCTTGCTTTCTCTGCTCCCCGGGGAGAACTCAAGTGAGAGAAGAGAGCTCAATCGCAGAGGAGAAGACGCTGAAAGAAGACAAACAGAATGCAGAAACACCGCCGGTGTCGGTTGGGGTTGAATGTCAACCTTAGTGAGGCGAAGAAAGGATGATTTGTGACCGGAGGGATAACTCATCCACGGGACACTTTGTAAAGCCACGACACACACTCTCGATCGTGAAACATGTACCTTGTCACATGCCCACACACACACACACACACACACACGCACGCACGCACACACACCCACACAGAGCCTTATGCCTCCTCATGGGCTCAAAAGAACGCCCACACACTTGCCTGTCTGCCCATTTGATTGTCAGTACTCAACGGTGCCAGATCTCGATGAATCAGAGTCCTGGACGACTGTATACAAGCATCGTGTTCGTGAATGCAGAGAAGGCACTGAGCGTCTCATATCTGTAGGAGGGTGAGTGACTGACTGATTACTGGTACTGTATAGGTCATCGGCACAGTGAGGGATTGAACACAAACACCCACATACTGAGTACACTTCACAACTGTTTACCTCTAAGATCATCGCTAAGCTATAAGACCTATAAGGTTGTCCTTTGTCAAGATTCATAGCGCCCACTTTTGACATTTCTTCAAGGTAAGCCTGAAGCTCCTGAACCCAAAAGTTCTCTGTTCAGATCTTTATCCATCAGTTTGTACGTACTCCTCAAGAATAAAAAAGTCTTCCTTTCTCTGATCCTAATCTGTTAAGCCTCGCTAACTGCGAAGGCGAAGGTGGCACATCTTGGCGGTATGGACCCTTGGGGGACGCCGGGTCCTTCAGGTGCGGTGAGGTGTACCCGTCGTAGCTGCTGTTGCCGGTGCTCTCCTGCATTAACTTCCCTTTGGCTTCCTGTTCTCGGCGCCTCTGCTCCTGCCTCAAGAGCTCCTGGGCCTCCAGAAGCACTCTGGCGTTGACACCGCCGCCGCCTGGGTAGCCGTTCCTCGAGCCCTGGTAGCTGGAGTACCTGGGGTTCTCCTTGGCGGTCTGGAAGCCCTCGCCAGGTGGATATGCCTTGTCCCATGAGTCCTGTGAGATTGTGCTGGGGTTCTTCCTGGGTTGTCTGTTACGAAGAGAGGAGGACAGGAAAAGAAAATGTGAGATGTGGTTTAAGTTTTAGTTTCATGTAATTCCTTGGACATCCTCAATGGCTTATCAGTGATTGTTTTGCTCAGTTTTCACTTCCTGCTATCCTTACATGTTCTACCTTGGGATGTCATTTTTAGAAATAACCCAGTCTTCATTTAACTTGAGAGTAGTGTAACAAAGGTTTTGAGACACTTGATTGCATGTTTTCTGCACACATCTCAGTATCAGTACAATCAGTATTAATCCCATTGATTATGAAGGAAAGAATCAAAATATGAAAAAATATCTCTCTGAATTTAGTCTCTTTCTTTCTGTTTTTCGAACACAAACACTTTATTTCTCTATGACCCACAGAGTGAACCCTCTTAACCACATATCGAGAGCTAGTCTGGTAGGAAAGAATCTCTGCAGCAACAAAAATGTTTGTTGAAAACTAGTTATCTCTTGTGGGAGATGGACTAATGTTTTCATGTTTTGCTGAAAGATTGTTATATTGTCAGTCGCATGGTAGCCAAGACATCACATTCAATGGAAATGAGGCTCAATTACAGCCTCACAAACTGCCTCTGGGCAAGCACCAGCCCACGGTAACAACATACAGGGATACCTAACCATGTCAAAGTCCCCTTCCAGCCCATTAGGCTCATTTCGAGACAGACAGAAACAACCATCGGATCTGACAGACAGTAATAGCAGGCCTTTCGTAGTTGGAAAAATGAGGCGACCATCTTGTCCTCAATAGATTCGCCGGGGCTGATATTTGACACCTGACACAAGTGTCTTAGAGGAACGGTTGGCTTTCATGCTTCTGGTGGGGCTGCCCTGCCCTTTACCAGAAAAACGTGGGGAAAAAATACAGATGTGTGACATCACCTCTCATTTCTGCTTGGCTAGCCTCTTTGTGGCAGCCCTGCCTTTTTGTGTGTGTGTGTGTGTGTGTGCGAGCCCATACGATATGCATGAGTGTCCCGAGCCCTACAGCTCCACCCGTTTATCTCGAGGGCAACGCAAAAAACGAGAGCAGACACAGAGAAGAAGAAGACACACAAAAACATCAATGGGGTTTTGACTCTGAGCCATGCATAATTAGCAGGTTTATCAGCCAGCTGTGAAGAAACTGCATTATTCCTGTGTTTGGATTTGAGGAGGAAGGGGTGAAAAAAAATCCTTAATGAGAATAGAAAAGACCTTTGTTTTTATTCAACAAAGATTGAATGCAATTAGGAATGGATACACTTCTCGATCAGTGAGATAGGAGAGTATAGCCCAGGTTTATTCTTCCACACGGTTGAGTGATTCCAATCTTCAGAGACAGGCGTCCTCGGCATCTGATTTCATTTCATATGTTGACAAAGAGGCCAAAGCTGGTCTGCCTCCCTGCTGAGAAATGCAAACCGAATCGCTCCCTTTGTATGATGCTGTGCCAAGGGTGAGCATGTACATATGTGGTAAATACAGAAAGATGTACACTGTTCTGTATTCTGTGCATGAACACACCGAAGCTTGACAGATGATAAAAAAAAGGAGGGTGACGGAGTGAGATTGAGAGAAAAAAGAGAGACTTTGTGAGAGGTTGTAATGGAGGGCAGATAGACATGTAGCTGTGACATGCATTCATGCAGGCACACACTACTGAGACCAAATGCCACTGCAGCTGTTGCAGCCAGTGTTTGGTCTCCCATAATGGCATTACTTTGGCTCGGAGATCAATGGTGCTCATCAGTGATGAATATGAGGGCCCTTCATCCACCGTCATTGTTTCAAATGGCAGTGGTTTAAATTCACTCAGAGCTCCTTGTTTAGGAAAGGGTCTCACCCAGAAGGGAACTGACCTTTATCTAAAAATGAAAGCTGTTTTTTAAGGAGTGCAACCGCCATAAATAACAGCTCCATTCAGAGTCTCACCCTCTACGAACAACACAAGCCCATATAAATCCCAGCTAGGCTGCGCTCCCTGAAACACCATATTTACTCCATCTTACCCTCTGACTTTACATGATGGTATTCTCTAAGTCAAACAATAGTTAGTGTTCTCAAGATACTACAGCTGGGTTTATCCAAACAGAACAGTTTCTTAATGGAATTAGTGGGAAAGTGAACAGACTTGGCCACAGGATGTTGCCTCTGACCGCTGGAGCGAGACAGTAGTTCATTAATCTTTCAGCAAAGCTGCCTGCAATATTTATCAAGAAAGGGATTTATGTCGATAACAGTGGATTAGAGTATGATGGCGAAGTAATAGAAGATAATGTACTTAAGGTTGTATAAGTGCAAGATGATATGCACCAGAATGGATCTGCTTGGTTTGGCCTTGCAGGGTGTTTGAGAGTGAGTAATTACAGACTACTCTGGGAAACACAATGACTTTAAATAACGTTTCCGTCTGGACATGCCATTCCAAAATTAACCGAAGGCTAAAAAAGTCCTTTAAAAAAAGGACCATTTGTAAGCTTTAGCTTTAGTATACTTTACATTTTAGAGTTTTGGATGCATTTGTTTCGCTTGAGGCAACCATTGGTTTCCATACATTTCCTTCCATTATGAAAATCTATTAGCAGACTCTTGACTGTTTACGGAGTCATGTAATCTATCATAGTGAATATAAAGTTGTAATTTATGTTACTTTACTGTAGCATGATAATGAGATTCAGTTGCTGTGTTAAGACCTGGATATACTCAAAAACACACATGGCTGGCGGACCTGCACGTCTTTCTGTTTACACTTCATTAGGAGTCTGCAGACGTGGACGTGCTCACACATTTGGCTACAGGCAGGTGGCAAATTTGACATCAGGTGACCTTCATGGTCATGCAGATGCAGAAATCATAAATAATAAATGATGGATTACACAACTCAAATAGTATGCAAATATATTTTCCTATAATACACAAATAAAAAAAAGGCACACAAGCTAATAAAGTCTGTCTTTCAACTTGAGGAAAAACGGCAACAATGGTCACAGTCCTGTTTGATGAAACCATGTGATACATCAGCTAATAGTCATATTCCTGCTGATTCAATGGATGATTCTGAGAGACAAGGTAGTTTGTGGTTGAAATGTTTGTTTTAACTTAATAAAGTAATTTGATTTTCATTTAAAATACAAGAAAGTATAGTCTTGCTTATAGTAATTATAAAAAATTCCTTGAAAGAATTCCAAAATAAAAGTCTTTCATACATGATGTCTCCATTTTCTTCTGAAGGTAAAAACGTTGCTAATTCAATTTTTTCCTATTATATCTTGTAATTATTTCATTGATATGGCCCTACATGTGTCCGGAATTATGTTTCTTTCTTCTATCTTGACAAAAAATGTATGCTTAGACCAAAAACAAGCAATACCCTGAAATGTTAACTTTATTTAAATCAAGAAAAATGTCCCTGTGTCACTTCCTGTACCCACTACCCCTTCAACACATACACCCAGACACAGACGTGCACACACACACACACACACACTCTGTAGCACTTCCTGGAACAACAGGCAGTCATATCATGCAGATCAAAGGGAATTACATTAAGGGAAAGCAATCATGTCAGATCAGTGTGAGAGGGTAACATGATCCGTCCATATTCAGGCTTTGTGTGTGTGTGTCTGTGTTTGTGTGTGCGTGTGTGTGTGTCACTTTGTGGTCTGAGACTGGCCAGCTTTGACCCTTTTTCGTACTTGGATGTTATGTATATAATCTACCATCATTACTGTCACAAAGCTATTACAATGAATCTGACCTAATCACATAGGCGTGCACACAGCAAACACAGACACACACAGACACAGACACACACACACACACACACACACACACACACATATGACTTCTTGAGACACATGACGGTAAACCACATCAACTTACATCTAAAAACAGATACAAACACAGTCACAACCACCTGGACACATTTCATCAGACAGACAGCAGGTGCAAGACAAGATTCACCACATGTACCAACACTATAGACATAATCTCTTAGCACATATCGATTGTTAGACAGACAGGAATAAACCATCAAACACAATATCATATCGAGCCTCACACACACACACACACGCACACACACACACACGCACGCACGCACGCACGCACGCACGCACGCACGCACGCACGCACGCACTCAGTCTTACCGTGGCAGGGAGCTGTACTGCCGCTGTGCCTGGGCAAACGAGTCTCTCTCCTCCTGTCTCTGTCTTTGCATCTGAACCTCGACCGACACCGAGTGGCGACCCGGCTGGCTGTACCCGCCTGGACCGTTGCTGCTGGCGTTTGACTAAAAACAGCGAGATGGTAGCACAGTTAGCTGCTGGCCCAATCATGATTGTCAACAACAGTAGCACAGTGAGTTAATAAGAGAGTAATTCAACCCATTACTTAATCCATCCTTATTCACATCTATCAAAATATCCACATACTGTCCAATAAAATCTGTGGAAATGTGAGCGCTTGGTGATCAAAAATTATGCTTTTAAAAGATTTACTTCTACATATTTCAGTGCAGCACATCTACATAATACTGTTAGTGGATCACAGTTATTTAGAGTCCTATTCCACTGACACTGATATTGATATTGGTACAGTGTTCCCATGAAAAAAGAAGCAGCATAAGTCCATTCTTCAAGGGTCAGGTGGAAAATTCTTCCAGACCTCATTAGTCAAGTTTCCATCCAAACGCAGAGCAAATTTAAGCCAAATTATCAGAGAATCTGCAGCAGAAAATGCAAATTAATGTGGTTTTCAGCCCACTAATGTTACGGGAATATTTGGACATGGGCTCATCAAGATAAAACAAGTTTGCTTGTGTTATTTCTGCAGTCCAGTGGCAGTAATCCACTGTAGAAGAGGTCACATCAAGACTTAATTAAAAGAGCGCCAGTCAAATATCAAATTATTGAAAACCACATGGGGAATAAAGGGGATGGAAATATGCTGTTTATGTTTGCTTTAAAAATTAACTTGAGGAAGGTCACAATTTCCTTATCACTCCACACAGATCTGATGTTTTCTTTCCAGCAGTGGATGCTTGTGTGTGATGTTTAAGTCACATACACCCACTTTTTGTCCTCAGCAAAGTGTAAAAGCTTCAGGCTTTTTCCAAATTTGCAGTTTCCATTTTTTTTAAGCACAAACTGAAAATGTGGTTAAAAAAATGTGGATGGAAAAGCACTTATTGTGAACAGTTTTCATTGGAACTACTTTCTACTGAAGAACCCAATGAAAACAGTCAACAGTGAAGGTATGTGGGTTATCCAGAATAACCTGGACATGAAAAGAGATGCTGCTGTTGAAATGTATTTGGAACATACAACCTCTGCTTATTGAGATAACACTAGGGGAATTGGGAAGATGTTTTTTTGTAATTTGGGTGTAACACTGTCTCATACCGTTGCTACAAGAGGAATAAAGCAGTCTGAAGCTACACTGTAAGAAATGTGCTGAGTTGTGACAGTTATTTTGTGTTAATCAGAGAGCTGCTTGCTGATGTGGCTCTGGGACGACTCGTAGTTTTACACTCCGAGACTAAAAAATATTGATGAGTTTTTCATGTTAACTTAAACATTCATGATGTTGAAGTGCCTGCAGCGCTAATTCAGAACAAATGTATGAGAGAATGGGAGATGTTAAGGTTGCCAACACTTCTACATGTGGATGAGTAGAGGACTAGTTTTTTTTTTTTACTTGAATCGCACCAGTCGTTCTATTTTATGGATCTGATCCTTCTAGCGTATTTTAAACATTTATAAATAATGAAAAATGCTTTTGTAAAGACATAAAATAAACATATAAAACACCCCAATATGATCAATCCCTGTATATTATAATAAGTTAGAAGCTACAGTACATTGCATGGAAATAATAATGGTGATAAAACATGTTGTATAATAAAAAAATGAAGCAACTTAATGGATTCCAAATGTGATATTTCAGCAGCTAAATACAGCTGTGGTGAATTTACATACTGTATTTTTTATTTTGAAGATCTTCATCTTCATCTTTGAGTTGAAAAATTTAAAAATCTAGCACAAAATTTAAAAACCTACATTTCTCTCTCAGACTAATAATAGAAATGACTTATTTTAAACATAAAAACCTATGTTTGGTTCTCTTAATAATAATAGTAATGATTTATTTTGGGTGAGTTTTATCGTTGGTAAATTCTAACTTTAAGTATGAAAGGTTACAGCTTTGACCCTCAGAACGGACAACTGAATGCATTAAAGTGCCCAAAATAATATTTAAAAGCTAAAAAAAGCTTTAAAAGCCTGATTTATAGATACATTAATGAACACATGACCCCTTAAGTTCAAATGTTAAGTATGAAAATCCCCCAAAGGAGAGTCACGGTTTCTACACAGTAGTCCAATAAAAGTAGCAGCAGTCTCTGACACAGGATACCTCACAAAACCTCCCACTACCCTCCTCTCCCTCCCAAATCCCCCACAGTCCAAACCACAGACACTTACCAGCAGTTAGTGAGGCAGACACACCCTGAGCTGAGCTCGTCTCCTCTCAGGTCAAAATGAAGGTGAGACACAAAGAGACAGAAGGAGGAGGAGGGAGAGGGGTTGGGGGAGTGAGGGAGCGATCATGCTGTAGGGTTAAACAGTGATGAGACGTGATGGATGTTAGTTGGTGTTAATGAAGGAGACAACACTCGGTCGACACTGTGGACCCGTGGATAAACACCTCCTGTACAAGTTATTAAGCAACAGTAGATCACAAAGGCACAGTTATGTGTCAGATATGTACATTTGTAATATCTGCAGATTTGAAATGACTATATGGTGGATTATGGTATAATTATAATGTCATTATTATTATTGTTAATTTATACCTGCATACACTCAAACTCATAAAGATGTAGATATGATAATGCATCTATAATCCATCTACACATACACACACACACACTTATTTTTCTATAGTTTTGAGGAACCTAATTGAAACAAACTTGGGACAGGAAGCTTGACCTTATATCACCTCCTGTTTATATCTATTTCCTCCCTGATGTTTCTCCAACATTAAATTTTAGAAATGCAGAAAATAGCATTCTTGCACAGTTTTTTCTCGAAGTCTTTTATGGTGTTGCATTCTGTTGCACACATGAGAAGTGATGGGAGTAGCTGTGTAAATAATAAAAAAGGAGGGAGTTTGTGGGAGAAGTTCACACACACACACACGTGATCAATCACTGAGTTAAGTGGGCATGATTGTCAGATTATCAGTTTCGGGAAAGTTGCGGAAAATTGACGGAAACAGCTTCTCCAGTTTTTGACGTTGAAGAGGAGTGGGAGGATGGGGGTTGCAGATGCTGTTAGATGATGCAACAAGCACTTTATTGAAAGAATAACTGACCCTTTGATGACCGATTTACTAATTCACCATGACCATGATGATACTTAGCTCCTATCATCTCACCTGAAATCTAAAACAGAGATCCTCTAAACCTAAATCCTCAAGCAGACTGGACAAAAGTGTCTCATTGTCCAGGTCTCTCCCATTGGTCCTCACAAACACAGATTCACAGAGAGTGCACACACCACCTCCACATCCAGCCCACACTTGTACTGTACCACAACTCTTTCCATTCCACTGATGTTCATTAGTGTTGTGGGCGCAATAAATGTGTGCGCGGACGAGTCGTAACACAAAGCCAATCAAATTACTTTTATGGCTGTGCGATGTATTGAAAGCGTGGCAGGACATCAGTTGGTGGGAAGGCCATAAAACGATTAACGGTGCTAAAGAGACAACCCCCTTTTAAACCAAATGAAGCTGGGGCAATCATCTCTGCGGCTGATTGGCATCGCCTCACCGCGTGGATGTCAATGAAGACGAGGCTGGCAGGCAACTGAACGGGAGGGGGGTGAGTGCCCACCTCTTATTCCATATGTGAATTATAAAAATCACCTGCGGGTAAATTACAGCCACAATATTTTTCACTTGAGAAAAATATCCCTTTAGCGGTTTAGGAGTGCTAAATATTCCTGGGAATGTTTGCTCATCTGCCGGAACAAGGTGATTGTAGAGGGGAGGGGAAATACCCTGAAGGAATTCAGATAATAGCAGTATTAAAATGTTACAGTAAAATACAAGAGGCAATATTATGCCCTTTCTAAACCCCCAACATCAAGTGAATGAACTCCTCTATTCCCATAGTGGTATAAATGAGCGCAATAAAACTTGCGCGGTGCTGCCGGGAGAGCGAGCATCACTCATCCTGATGGAATTAGACCGTGTTACCCACAATTCTCCCCTGCTCCCCAAACTATGGTAATAAAAGAAGAAGAGGGCTACAGTCACAAACAAGAGATATTATATTGACTAGACGCATGTGGCTAAATAGGGACGGCTATGAAAACAGCACACGTTGAAAACGGATAATTGGGGGAATGAATCACAGAGAGAGAAAATTGTGAGATGGATTGAACTATATGGACGGATTTAACTATACTTCCCATATTATGAAGAGGTGAGACTGAGGTTGAGTGTCTAAGCCTGGCTGGAAGGTGCACAATAACATGGTTAGTCCTTATATATGGCTGTTCAGAGATATCTGTCTAATCCCTGTGACTCTGTGTGACACTAATAGGGTCTTACATTCACTGCCAGCTGTAGTGTTTGAGTAAGAGAGAGATCTGGATTTTTCTGAATGTATTTTTATACTGATAAAAAATAAATTATATTATTAAGTCTTTAATTCTGCAAAGAAAATGGTAAGTTTTGTCTTCACTTTGCTTGTTTTGTCAAACCAATCGTCCAAACTGCAAAGATAGTACATTGAATTAGAGCGGCAACAATTAGCTGATTAATTGCTAAGTCGATCTACAGATAATTACCTGCAACTATTTTGACAACTGATTAATTGTTTTAGTAATTTTTGAAGTTAAAAATTCACTGGTTCTAGCTTCTTGGATTTAAAGATTTGCTGCTTTTCTTTGTCAGGTGTGAAAGTAAACTGAATATTGAATGATTGGACAGAACAAAGACATTTTAATGCATATCTTTGAGCTGTGGGAAATTATAACTTTTAATTTCCACTACTTTCTAACAATCCATAGACTAAAAAAATTGATTGATTGAAAAAATAATGATGATTGATGATCAATAACATAATCATCTACTAATCATTGTACAGACCTGAATAAAATATGATATAAAACGCAGAAAAGGAGCAAATTCTCACATTTGAGAGGCTTTAGCCAGTGAAAGCTTTGGCAGTGTTTACATTATATATGACTCAAAATCAATAATGCATTGGAATAATGTTCTCTGCATTGACTAATCAATTAACCGATGGGTGATTTCTCCTGTAAATCAACTATTTTTAAATCAACCATAAAATACAGCCTATTTGACATTTGCTTCTATCACATAAACATTTTTCTGCTATCTAAAAGACATCAAATTAATGAAAGTAGTGTTTCACATGCAGCAGTGTGCAGGCATGGACTGTTAGTCGGGCAGTTGAAGGTGAATTAAGAAAAAAAGGACACTGGCTCCTTGAGGCTTGCAGCACATCGCTCAGATGAAGCAACAAAATGTAATATATGTGCGAGGGAGGTAATTGAATTTCACTGACACATTCTTGTGTTTTCCATATGGCCCACCAGTATGGCCAGAGCATGAGTCTAATAATGTGCAATTACGATAGGAAGCCTGAGCGTGAGCAACACTCTGACAATTAAAAGCTCTTTAAAAGACCATTAGAGGGTTACAGGAATTAAAACTGTTGTGAAACCACAGAAGGTTCCTGGAAGAGCCCCCACGTTAAAGCAGCTGAAGACTTGGTTTGAAATATTAAGTATTTTTTTTGTAGCATTAAAATACTTTTTGGGGTAAATAAGCAGCAATTAAAGTAGTTTTTGGTTCCGACTTAGTATTAAAAACTTTCAAGTACGGAAATTTAGCATTGAAAGCCATATGAAGTATGACGCTGTTTCATCCATTTTAAGAGAATAGTTTATTTTTTATGATTATTACTTTTTATTTGAAAAAAATATGACTAATTCTACAAATATATTTCTCTTTAAGGAGCGAGAAAATGTTCAAAAGCTCACTTTGGAAACGAGAGGAATCCATAACTTTTAGAGTGTGGGGTCTCCTAGTACTGAGTTTTCATGGGAAAATGAAAGTAGCGACAATAGCGAATGTGCTGGAGCTGATGTAAACAAACATAATGCTGCAGTATTGTCGAGCTCTTTAATTGAGAGCACGCTCTGTTGTTCGGAGACAAAGCAAGAGGTGACCTGAGCTCTTCTTTCCCACACTGTCCTGCTTTGCTGTACAATGCCTGCTGGAATGCGCGCCTGTCTGTCCATCCCATTAAAAACAGTCGACTCTGGTTAACGCAGCCAATTGCAAAATAAAACTATACATTTTTTTTATTGAGTTTATCAGCTAGAAAGGAAAAGGCAGAGCACAGAGGGATTTGGTTTTCGTGAGCTCTCACTTTATCATTTGCAATTATAAATCATTGGAACAAATTCTCCCATTGCACACCAAAGACTGGATAAAGCTACAGTGGGAAATTGTAGTGTAGACATGATCATTAAAAACAGTTCATACAGAAATATACAAAAAACACAACTGTGTGTGTAAAATAACCCTGTGTAGACAAACAACCAACAAGGATAATTCATATTATTCGGTGTAAAAGATGTTATTTACAACACGCTTATGTGTCTAGTTTGGGAAAAACACACATTTGTACTACTTAATAATATGAAATGTGCCATAAAATGTCTTATATATTGTGACAAAATGTGTGTGCAAATAACAAAAATATGTTTTGTACCAAACTAGACAAATAAATGTGGTAAAAAAAGGACTCCTTTTTAGAAGAGAACATGGGAATCATGAACATTGCACAGAGATGCTACCAATTAGAAAAAAAAAGAAGTAAAATCTTATCATGTTTTAAAAATATTGCTACAGAGAACTGTTCGTAGCCATAATTTGTTGCTCAAAAAAATGTAAAAACAAGTACACTTGAGGTGCAAAGCGAGGAAGCAGGAAGGACTATAATAAATACTAAAAATATGACAAGCGATTTCATCACCCCAAAAAACTTTGAAGGCATTCAGATTTTGTTCGCTTATTATTACCTCATGTTGCTTCAGAATGCAATTATCTCCCTTCTTTGCCAACCAAGCTTCAGATCAAATACAAATTCTGTTAAAATGCACATAACTCTACCTTTGAACTGTAAAAAAAAAAAAAAAAAAAAGGCACAGTTAAAACAAAGGGTTTAAAAATTTGTTCCACATAGACAGAAACAATGTGAAGACAAACCCCCCAAGTCCATGAGGTGGTGGGCGGGTCCACGTGGATGACTGACAGACACAAACAGGGACGATGAATGAGTAGAGTAGGTTGTGACAGGCAGGTGGGGTTAGTGATGGGTTGTGTCAGGAGGTGTGCAAACTCCTGCATGCATACAGTTGAACAGGTGACGGGTGTTAGCAGTAGCACAGTTAGCCAGGAAGGCCAATGGAGGTTAATGGTAGTCCTAAGGTGAAGGGGACAGGGTGTCATCAGTCTTGTTCATGGCTGGTAGTAGTGGGGTTAGTGATGGTTAGCACCATACTCCAGTTATGTAGGTACTGTAGGGTGCTAACACTGTTAGCATTTTCCTCTCTGGCTACATTTGAAGTTACACATCCAGAGTCGGGTCTGGTAGTGGTCGTTTCTCGACATTAACCGTCTTACAGTCTGGCCATCTTCTCCGGCCGGCAGCGGGTTTGCTTAACAGGCTCCGGTCATTTCAGACACTCACCCAGGGCTGCTCGAAGCTGTAGGTCCTCCTGCGGTCGTCTGGGTCATCCGGGATGTTCGTGGCTTGCTGGAATTCCTGCCTCAGCCTCTGTATCCGGTCGTGGTTGCTAGGGGCTAGCCGGTTACTGAGGAGAGAGAGAGAGAGAAGAGAGGATAGGGGGGGAAAAGATGGATGAGTGTGAGAGCTCCATTGTGAACGAGTGACCTGCTTTCATCTTAGCGCAGGTGGAAATGGCCTGCAGGATGAAGTTCTTTAAAGTCCGAGGCGCTTTGTCCACAAACTGATCGAATGCTCTGTTGACACTGCAAAAGCAATCCAGACACATTCAACCCAGATAAAGTGTAGAATGTGATAAGTGAGGGCAGAGCCAAGAGTGGGCTTACAGCAGAGCCAACAGCAATATGAATCAAACTAATGTGCCTCAGATGTATTATTCATAACAATGAACAAAGACTAGTGGTGAATGGTGAGCGGTACCACAACACTCCCCCCCCCCCCCCCCCCCCCCCCCCCCCCTACCACCACCACCACCACCGGCCTCATATCATTCAACTTCTGCACTGCTATTGTCTGTTGCAGCCCTGCAGTGCTTACATCAAACAATGCTGCCTTCAGTGTAACTTTCTCATGGTACACTGAACAAATGTGCTATAGACGGTCACTCCCAACAACCTACTCCATGACTGTAACTATATTAGAGAATCTAAAACTATAAATATGAAATGTTGTAGTGTTTAGACCATAAATTGAACCAATTGTCAAGCATTTACAGTGAGGGTTTGTAGGCTTTCAGTATGTCTTTGCTCTAATGCCACAAACATAAATCCTCAATGAACAGACACTTGCATCACTGGTAAACTGAGGAGGGTTCAGAATATTTTTCCTACATTATGTCTTTACTATCTATTACATCTTTTTCACAATGTTTTATTGTTTGTCGTAACATATTTTAAAAGTTAATTTATTGATACAAAGGGAGATTTTCTGTACTTTTACAATTCTTATAGACAATTTCAGGTATTCCAACAATAAAAAATGTCAAACTTCGGTGTTAAAGTATGTAAATCAGCGCCCCTGCAAATGACTACTGACTGTTGTGTTTGCAACTGTACAGCTTTCACATTCAAGTGAATGGTAAGTTTTGTCCAAACTTCTGACTTTAGCTGTATATTTGTTATCACTCACTGCAGTTCACTGTCACAGTCAACCTAATCTTGTCTCAAACTTAACTGAACTCAAGAACCTGACCTGGATTTCAGAACGAAAGTCTTGACCACACTTCATAAATTAGTGGTTTGCATTGTTGACGTCCATCAGTATTGGCTTACTAATTCTATTTGTAAGGAACAGATAATTGGGTTTTTCTCTAATGCAATTTTGAGATGTTTCTTCAGGTTCCTGAGTTCATAAACTGACAGAAATACAGGACAAAAACATGTAAATGAGAAAACAGGTTAGTGTTAAATTTGTATGATCTCCTACAGAGGAAAGTAATTAACACATTTCCCCCTCAAACAGTGTGTGTGCAGAGACGTGTCAGGGTCTGTGATTGAAAAAAAACAGCGGGGGCAACGTTGACTCTGAGCGTGACTTTTCAACTTTCTAGCTCAGCCAGGAAATTCCTGTGGACTGTCTTATCTCAAAAACTCAAAAGGTCAAACCTGCAACTCTTTCCAGTCCCAAAGCTCCCTTGAGTTCAGTTTTTGCAAATCTTTTTCTGCTTACAAGAGAAAACTTTAAGGTCAGCATAAAGATTCTCAGTTGTATTTGTTGAGGGATAAGATTAAAATGCAAACAATGAAAAAAGAAAACATAAAAAGAGGATGTGCAATCAAACCCCCCCCCCCCCCCCCCCCCCCCCCCCCCCGATATTTGGAAAAGGATAAATTAATCCCATCCTTATATGATAGGTTATCATAGTAGCTGCACAGTTAAAAAAAACAAAAAATATAATATCAGTTTTATCTGTATATCCCTGTATGACTCCATTGAGGCATAATATTACTGCAATAACTGCCTAAATTCATTTTTATCTATCACAATACAACCAGATAGTGGGTCTACATTATAACCTCAAACACAGCAGAACCACCAACTTATCCAGCTATTAACTCCAGACACACACAATGGAAGAGCCAGAGCCAGAGCCAGTCAGCCTTGTTAAAGACCAGGAACCTGTCATATGTGATCCTGCTAATCTCCATGATATGTAACACAGCCGCTTGGTCTCTTTAGAACACAGCTGACCTGATAGATACCTGCTGTGGGTCAAGGGCCCCAATGCCAGCTTTAACAGAAAAGCCCATATTTGTTAGAGGGTAGCACATAAGCAGTACCAGATTCAAAAAGTAGCTCAGAGAAATATTAGCTTAATTTGTCATGGATTGAAGTCCACAGAGTGAGAAAGCACAATGATCCAGTTTGAGTTTAAGTTCAATGTTTGTCAGACGAAAGAGGTTTTCTCTCCTGAGATAGTCGCTCAACTCTTTAATCAAAAGTATATCATCATCAAGGCAACCTACAGACCCACGACTATATACCAGAATCCTGCTCTGGAGACTGAAGAGAAGAGAAACTCAAATAAAGGGATCAAAGATCTCCAATTCTCTAGTCTGACAAAACACAGTAAATTAATCAAAGAAAGATCAACACTGCAATACAAGTGAGCTGCAAAAAAAAACAACAAAAACCCTGGAGAGATGGGGAAGAACAGCGGGGTGAGATTTAGTCTGAGATGAGCTTCATCCTCTGGACAGGCTCACTCAATATCTGGCACTGGTGTACGAGGCTGAAAGGTCACTGTGTGGCTTTGTTGAGTCTCTCTGGCACTCAATAACAGGACTGTGGCTTGCTGACTGGGCTGCCGGCAAAGCTGTTTACGCAGAGATGCACCCTGCCTTTTATGGTCGGGCGTGCCTCCTGAAAAGTTGTCGCTGTCTGGGCTTTAAGTCTGGGAAGGAAGGAGCTTTGAGAAGATGTGATGTCTGCATTGTGGCCAGGTTTTGACTTATGAACTGCACTGCTACACTATGATCTAATATGGTAAAATAAGGAAAACAAGAAGCTTGGAGAATAAGATCGAAGCAATAAAAGGAAAATTCACATTCATCACAATTTGCTTTACCTTTGGCTTAAATTAGAACCAGGAAGTCTGGCTGCTTGTTCTTCTTGCCCAGTTGGACATTTCCTTAATCTGAGATTTTAACTAGGTGAGAATCATGTCGCTAATACTGATGGGACTGACGGTCAAAACTACAACTTCGAGACCCAGAACTCCAATAAGTGGATATCAGCCTTTAAACCTGGAAAGGAAGGTGCTTTGGGAAGGTTTGAGACACTTCCAGACTTATGTTTTACAAAGCCACAATATGTTCTAAAGCCGCATGGTGAAACATGGGGATTTAAAAAAAAAAGAAAAAGAAAAAAGAAAAGATAAGAAAAAGCTATGAGAGCAAGACCGTAGCAATTAAAGGCAGACATTCAAAGTCCTTGCTCTGTTTGGTAGAGAAGAAGAAGAAGTGGTTCAAATTGGATCTAATACCACACTAATAAGATTTATCAAATCTGTGCTGTCACTTCAAAAATCCCCCATGACATTGACGCTGCTTCCACGGATCCCAATCAAAGCTTGCCAACACATAGAGGAAGGCCTCTATGGGCCAATGTACATTACAGTAAGTGACAGAGGCAGCTGATGGACGGAGTCCTAATCCTGTGGATTATAAATGAATGGCCCCATTTAAAGAGGCTGCTCTTCCCATGCCTAAAGGAGCATCCTTAGGACCTACCACCAACTGTACTTAGACATAAATTTTACAACTGTCCACTCACTTAGAGGAGCTGGTGACTTTTTGTGTCTCAATGTGCACTTGATAGCCAGATTTGATGAATGTGAAACTCAGGGTGTCCACACTCTCCACTGCGGTTGAAAAACAGCTGGAGATGACCCAACTAGCCACCAGCTGGCTCACAAAGACCATCAGAGCACGTACAGCACGGCCGAGTGCTGAGGCCTACATGGTGGAAAGATTCAAGTGGATCTTGTGTCTGTGTTCTGTGACGAGAGCCCTCGTGGCGAGTAGTTACAAGTGGGGTGACCTTGAGGATACAAGAGCGGCATTGTTAGTTCACACTTCAAAGTCTTGGATGAGCTCGTCTCCAAAGGCAAAATTCAGCACTGTGAGGAGGACCATTGACAGAACCAGCCAAGACATGTTTCTTTAAATCTTATCAGCAAGTTTCATCTCTTTAAGTTAAAGGGCATCTTTAGTCCAAATCAAATTAATAGTTGCTGTTTCATATAAAAAAACATCTCACTCTAAGTTAATAATACCAGGATTGTATTCAGTGATATCCTATCTATTTCATTTGACAATAATCCTTCAGTTATAATAAACTTTTTTAATTAAAAGCCCCCATCTGGGTAGTCATGGGATTCTCATCTCCAATGTGACTGACTGTACTGACTAGCTCACCAGTCTGTTAAATAAACATCCACTGGTGTACCGATACCCATGGTAAGAAAAACAGTGCACGTCGTGAATACGTGTAGCCCCTGAACGCAGCAGCTGTGGCAGTTAGTTTCTGCAATCTTAGATGGGGGAACTAGGCCCTACATCCTCTGACAAAGAGAGAGCAGCTGGTGGAGCCTTTCTCTGCTGTGAAAAAGGAACCGAGATGCTAAAGATGATAATCCAGGTCTATTGATCGAAGGCTCACAGACAGATATGAGGGAGACTGATGCCGTTGCTAAGAGGTGCTAGCAGCTAACGCTCCATCTGTGAGCAGCATCTACCGTGACAGAGATTGTCCTGCTTCCACGAGCAAATTAGTTGTTATTAGTAATTAATACTAGTACTTTATTTAATTGGGATAGTTTGCATTGAAGCTCTAATAATAATAATTAATTAATCTACTTTTCATTTCTCGAAACAGGTTATAATATAATATTTCTGTTGATGGTGTATGGTTTAAAAAAGTTTGTGGTGGACGCGCAAATCCAGAAAACAAAGAAGGTGCTGGACCAAACAACCAATGAAAAACAAGAGAAAAGTCAGCACGCTGCAGTTCCCAATGTAGGCACAATGCTCCTCTTCAGACAACTGTTGTGTGAAGAGGAGCATGTGCTCGAAAAGTCACGCTGGTGATATCCAAATAAATACCTGCATTGGAAGCTGCAGTGTGCTGACTTTTATCTTGTTTTTGATGCATGGTTTCAACAAATCTACAATGCAGAAGGTTATGTGAAGCAGAATTTAACCAAAAGTTGAATGTCTGTAAGTTACATTAAGGCACGCTACCATTTCCTTAGAAACGGATGTGTTTAATGGTCTCCATGATGATACAATAAAAGGATTAAGTGATTTTTGCAAGACTGAAGATGATTTCTGTTTTATGTTTTAATGTACTTTATATGATGATTTAATGGCAATACTTTTTAATGAAAATGTCTAATCTCTGCAGACTACTTCTGGTTGGATAATTGTAAAAGACTTCCAGCTGATTTTAATTTTGGAGCTTCAGAGAGGATACAAACTTTATTGTTCGCAGAGTAATGTTGTATGTAATAAGTTGTGTTAACTGTATAATTGGTATAATCACATGTGGGCAAAGAACTTTTATATTTTGTGCATGACAAAATAAGAAAAGAAAGAAACAGACGAGATGCTGCTGGTTTAAATTTAGTATCTAGTAGCATAATTTCCAAGAGGATGTTTAATATGTATATGGGTACTATGCTGGAAAAGAACATGCATGACCTGTTGACCTTTGTTAAGTACGTAAAAGGTTAAAAAAAGGATTAGCTCTGATGCTTGACTACTCACAGTCTTAGTGGTGGATGTTGATGCTGTGGAGAGATTAGATGGGGCACGGGGCCTTTGTGTGTGTTGTGTCTGAGGCCATTTAGGCGCTTATTAACCTGCTCTTGCTTTTACTCTGGATTACATGGGTTTATCCCTGAGACACTGATAGAGCCAAATTGATCTGCAGAAACATGCTAATTAGACACCAATCGATACATATAACCCCACTTAGAAACATCCTATCAAATCCGTGGCATTTGTCTCATTATGTCAATGAACCTAAGTAAGAGTAAAACTGGACTGCATGTTGATAAACTGCACAAACAATTCGGTTAGTATGCAAAGGAAGATGCATGTAAACACTCGAGCAGGCATTCCTATTCTATGCAAGAGCTTGTGTTGACAGGGAAGTTAAGAGGCTAATGAATGTAGCTAACACGTTCTATAACCCAGGCCGAATCAGACACCATCTGCATGTTCACGGCCCGACTTGGATCAAACCGTTCTCTTCTCAGAGGGCACAGCACTGGCGAGGCGCCGGCATGCTGTGCCAAGCTTAGTGGCTGAGTATGTATTTGTGTGTGTGTGTATGTGTGTGAGAGTCCGGAAAGAAATATGGCACTTAAGTTGGCAAAAATGTTGCCTGAACACTGAACAGCTGCAGATGAATGTAGGTGGAAATACACATTATAAAATCATATTAGTCATGATCCGGGGTAATGCGTGATGACTCATTGGAAGTTTCTGCTGGTTCCACAAAGGATACAAGAGTTTACATTGTGGCTTCTTTTATAATTAAGGAAATGTTTACTGAAAATGAATACATTAACTTAATAATTTGACTGTCTTCTTTATCATTTAAGAGTTTAAATAAAAAAAAAAACATCTGTATTTTTTGGAAACAATGGCTAATGAACCCATCTCATCCCAAAAGAGATATGCAGCATTTTAGAAAATAAGCGATTCATTTGTTTTCCTCAATCAAAACAGTAAGCCATTTTCATATAACTGATCAATTTTATGCAATATATGAACTCTCACACAGATGCCGTCCTGCAACTTACAGTAGTATTCATTCTGAGCCGTAGCAATCCCACGGGGTGTCAACACTTGTGCAAAGCAGACAGTAAACATTGGAATCCATCAACGGAACGGATTGAATTTAATTGGTTTTCAGTTTTATGGGGCATCTCTATTTTTCCAGGGGCGCTGCTGGTCAGAAATGTCGGAGATGGTAATATAATATTTGACTGATATTAATGCACGCACACACACACACACACACACACATATGCATTTAAGCCAAGATGGGTAAGTGGCTTCGATTTCAAGCTATGGCGCCACTGGAGGCAATAATGGTATGGCATACAGCAATATGCCTCTTTTTAATTAATGGGCCAATTTCATGCATACATCAGTGTATCGATGCTGGCCTTGCTCGGTTACAAGAAAATAAATTGGACGATGTTTCTGATATCCGTAATCTTGCCCTACATTTAACGAAGGTGGAGAGCATGCTGTCCTATGTGGGCCATTTAAGTTTCATTACTCAAATCCCCAGTTGGATTGTGTGCTGGAGCCACATTTGAATATGTCACTGTAATATCTGCAGTGGCATTTCACATGTGGTTTAGCAGGCGCTCCAATCTCATTTACACACAGATGTTCTCAATAGGTTGTTTATAATGTATGCAGAGATTGACCCTTGTGTCAGGATTAAAATGAGGAAAGATTGTGTTGGATCTAATCTCACGAATGCTTTCAGTGGAAAACACTATAGGATCAAATGAACTGCAAAACAACAGTCTGTAACGGCTCTTTTTTATATACACACACTCCACAAATCCATTATAGAGAAAAACAATGTTTGGCAGAGCCGACTACATCTGCATAATCTACTCCATTGTTACTCTTCTCTTCCTTAGAAAATGGTCATTTGTTCAAGCTAAGGCTTTTTGATAGAAAGATAATAATCATCTCGATATTTTCCTTGATAGAAATATAACAAATATTTGATGTAATAAACTGAGAGGGAGAGAGAAGCCAACGCTAACTGCTAAGTAACTAGCAGAGCTACACTGGTTCAGGTCACACCGGCTAGGGGCTTGGGGCTAGCTAACTACTGCAGCTAATGACTGCACTACAATGGTGCAAGGCCAGTCTCCTGCAACACAACAAATGAACTACATTTATTACATATAATTATCACTAAAGGAAAGAAATGGAATAGCTAAACACAAGACACACTGAGCGAGACAGAGCAGGAGAGCAAGAGGGAAGCCATTGCTAACTGCTAAGCTAAAGTAACTAGCAGATCCGAATAGTGTGTAAACAACTGAGGAATTAGCGAGAAAGTCACTAAAAGTAGGAGAGAGTACTGTTTCCTAGCTTCACCCAGTAAGATTCAATTCCTTGTAAGGTTGCAACTATTTCTGTTATTGATTATTCTGCTAATTATTTAACTGCTTTGTCTATATATAATGTTAGAAAATTGTGAAAAAAGTCTATTATTGGTGCCAACCTCAAATCAAATCCAAGAAAGAAATTAAGTTTATCACAGAAAAGCTTTAACTTTTTTTTTTTTACCTTTAAGAAGCTGCAGCCAGCAAACATTTGGTGTTTTGCATAAAACACGATAAACGATTATTAAATTATCAAAATGGTTGCTGATTATTATTTATTTTTGCACATCAGCCAATTGATGTAGTTGCAGCTTTGATTTCTTCTTTCTCTTTAGAGTTTTATCAAATGCACAAACTATGCTATCATTTAAAAACTGAGATGGGAAACTGATATCAGATCTTATTATCCATATTAACATTGGTTCCTAATCTAACATGCCATCACACATGTAGTGCTTTGAAGTAACGATGAGAGAACAGCGTCTAATCTTATCCATCATCGACAGATGGTGATCTCCTCTGTGTAGGAAATCATCACAAAGGCATAGGCTACAGCTAAACTCAAGTATATATAAAATTGGAAAAATGTTCATACACTTGTGCTTCGTTTCATTTTAACACTTTTTCTGTTCCTGTTTAAAAGATAACATTTTCCCTTGGTTGCTCTTTCAGCTTTCACCTCATGTCTTCTCTCAGTATCTCTCGCTTTCTTTATCCATCTCACACACAGATATAAATACAGACACACATATAAACACACTTTTGCTCCGTCTATATCGCACCTTGATCTATTGGTCTCTACCTTACACACATGCTGACACTGACTTGAGGGTTAACAGAAGACGACATCCATCACACCGCACCATTCAATCAGTCAATGGACTGATCTGTGCTGTCAGATAAGACGCTTACTGTAATATATCTCAGCTTCACATGCCGTTATGATCCCACCGATCATAACTAATGCTCACAGGTGACCAGTCTTTGTGATTCACAGCCAATCATAATGATTCAGCACATTCTGTCACCTGGGGAAACTGTATCCAGGCAACAAGGTTTGGATAAAGGGTCTTCTGAGTTAATGGCTTCACCACAGCCAGCATCGCACCTTACTAATTATTTCTTTCTGTGTCAACATGGCTATAAAGTAGGCTCTTCTAGGCCATTAACTTGTAGTGGTGCTTTAACAACTCTGCAGAGAAGTGAAAACTAGTTTCAACCCGCCTGCACCCATAAGAGCTGTGTTTTCCTACAGGTTGAGCAAATTACTGGCAGTGTTTGAGGACGCAAAGTGTGAGATGAAAGTTAGAGAGGAGAAAGGAGAGGATTTTCAAAACCAGCAGGGTGAGTACGCCGTCTTATCAGCAGTGGATTAGGGAGGCATTAAAGAGCCGAACTTTTTTTCTTCCTTTTTTTAAAAACATTTTTATGAGGTCTCAGCTAAACTAAACACTGATAACAAGGCCAGACTTTTTCTTACTCATGAATAAACTTCAGTCTAAGTCTAGAACTACACTTCTTTGGATCTTGTCTTTTTCATTTTTGAAATTTTACTCAGAGGTTCTGACTTTTAACAATTCAGATAAAAATGGTGTTATTAAATATTTCTGGATTAAGAGTGGTTTAGGCCAGGATGCAGGGCACCCTGAGGGTCCTAGTGCTTCACAATGATCCCTAAAATACCCCAATTGTACAAGTAAGGCTGAAACTCCACATAATTGGGATCAAGGGTGCACAAGAGGCCCAGTAAACCACCCGTTCTCCACTACATGTACCTCAACGGTGGTGGGTGGAACTTGGGGGTATAATGTGAAGCGTTCAGCCCCCCCCCCCATCCCCTCCCTCCAGGTGACCTTCAATTGAAAGAATAAACTTTTAAAACAATGAGACTTGACGTGAGAAGGACCCAAGGACAGTAAGATCTGATTAGCAAGAGCCCTGAGAAAAAGTGGACCCTTTCCAAAATTAGGTCAACATTAACAGATCAAAATAGCAACAGAGCAGGACCTGAATAGCCTAACATGGAACCAAGATGAGCTATGGAGACCTGTACTTCCCAGGAACACATTAGACTTAGCAGTGACAAGGGCAATGCAGAGGAAATTGGGTATTCAACATTGGGAGAATATAGAGGGAATATAGAGAATTATAATGGCTAATAATGAATTTGAAGATACTGGATGCATGAAATCAATGAAGCCAGGAAGACTTGGGGAAAAAAAACATACAAACAGATTTATCTTTGTATGTATCAAAGACTGAATTACACAGCTTACATTACAGTATAGCTAGCCGTCCTACAACAATCCGTACATAAGGAAGCAGCAGACAGTCTGAGTGCGACATTATTCACAGATATCGGGAGAAAGGATTCATCTCATGTATGACAGCAGAATGGATCACCCTTTAAAGGCAGAAAAAGGAAATGAGGGACGAGGCAGAGAAAGGAATAGTGAGATAGCAGTCATCTGGCTGCGGGCTGAGGCGATTGTGACCGAAGGAAATAAGTAGAGCAGTGCTAAATTAGAATTCCAATGCCAGTTTTGGTGGAGGAAAGGTAAAGCTTTGACTGATGCGTATCTACAATGCTGGCTGATAATTTTGGCGCGGCCTGGTCTGTGGAGTAAAGAGAGAAGGGGAGAAATGAGAGGGAGGGGAGCCGGAATGACATTGAGAGAGAAAAAGGAAATCGAATTGGAGCAGTCTAATTTCTGGGGCAGGCATCACGGTCCAGCTCATATGGCGCTCTCTCTTTTTCTCTGTCGTGGGGAGTTGGGGTGACGGATGGACGTCTCACTTGTAATGGTTCCCATTTTCAGAGAGCTGTATAATACTGGCCGACGGAAGCATCAGCAGCATCTGATAAATCATAATCTAAGTCAAATTAGGATCCATTATCATCAGTAGGCAGGAGGCCCTTTTCCCCCCTGTTTCGGGGCTGCGTTGGAGGAAAATGAGAGTAGAGGCATCTTGTGACAGCAGGCAATTTTGAGGGAGAAAGAGTGAGTATCTGATGTATGATTGCCATAGTAATGCATATCCTAGATGCCAGGGAGACCGCTAAGACAGAGGCTGGAATTTGGCAAAGCCATGTTCATAATACAAGTCCATTCTCATGTGCACTTAAACCATCCATATCACTCCTTTCTGCAAATGTGAGCTCCTGAACCTTTGTTCTATACAATATGTTATTATCCTCTAGAAGATAAGTAGAATTTCTATAGTTTTAAGTGTAGTCACCTAGTTTTGCCAAATGTAAACATTCATTATGTTTCAAGACTGTACATTACACATTTGCTTTATTTCAGACAAAGCCATAAAAAAAAATATCAAACTTGTTCATTGTGACTCATGTTTAGTAGTAGCTCCAAAGCACATTTGTTACCAAATCACCCCCATGTACTTTATGACATCTGAAAACAGAGCAAAACATTTGTTTTTCCAAAAAATCCCCTTGGGAACGGAGGCAAAGTGCAGCACTGGTTCAGCTAGCATTCATTAAAAACTGGGACTCTAACACAGTCGCTTCATGAAATATTCAATATACAATAGCTTTTGGAAGACAGGACATGTTTTCCAGCCCGCCAAAAACAAATGTGGTTTTAAATAAAAATACAAAATCAGATTTATGTTTTGTAAGCACCTGAGGCTCAACTGAAAAAATAAGATGAGAACACTCAAATACCTTGGATGCCTTTTTCTTGTTATGTATAATCATTTTTACTTGACTAAGACTAAGCAGAGCTTTCTGTTTGGCTACTGAGCTTTTATCACACTGCAATACATTTCATTACTATCAAGTGTGAGAGACCCAAATGGCCTTAAGTTGACTGATTATTGAAACATTCATTTCCTAAAGCATTTTATTCCACAACAAAATGCACATTAACCACAGAGAGATCAACTTTAATTCGAATTTACACAAAATCTACCAAATAAACCTACAATGGCATTACGGACTACCTTTGCATCTTTGATCTTGAAGGTAAACATAGCGGTTTAAGTGGATATCTAATGAGGCAGTATGTCTAGGTGGCATTTTCTTTCCCCATTAGCAACAAAGCTGTTTTTACTCTTTACATTTGGGACTATAAAAGTTGTTCTCTAACTCTAAATACTGCAGTTTGGGTCAACCACAGCTAAGCACCCTCACTACAAACATTAAACTCCTGGTGAAACAGGTGTTAAACAGCAGTTGCATCTATTAACCATCTTAAAAGGAAATCCTGGGTAACGTCCTCCTTATCCTTATTTAAAAAAAAAAAAAAAAGATCCCACAGAACCAGCTGCAGTCGTCACCTCCACCGGGCACTTAAGACTTTCCTGCTTCTCCTCCAGACAAACATTTCAAAGGAGGCCCACCATGAAATACCCATAGCATCAGCAGGGTACAGACACTTCCTCTTTCTTGCTTTTCCCCTCATTGACTCAATCCCAACCCCCCCCCCCCCCCCCCCCCCCCCGCTTCCTGTCTTTCAATCCGCTGTGTCCTGAAGTCCCCATTGTGCTGACCACTGGGAATGTTCACAGGTGGAAATTTTGCGGGTTTTTGGTGAGTCAAGGGGAATTTTAGGTGTAGTGTAAGTAACAGGAGGTGTGGTAAAGGAGGGTAAACTTACAGTTTTCTCATGATTCATCTAATGTGAGTGTATGTGCATTGGTAGAGAGGTGGGTGGTGTAGAAAGCAGCAATGATACCTACACCCACTGGTATGTTTTTATTACAAATTGCAACAGTTTTCATGCTGAAGGTATCTGGATAATTTCTAAAACACACATGATATCTGAATTATAGTCTCCCCTTATTTTCATTATCCTTTTTATCTTTAAATAAGGTTTCACGACAGGACTGTAAAGAAATGTGTTGTATGTAACAGAGACATATCTATAAGCCTACAGCAAAATCCTTAGAAAATGCTACTGAATCTCATTCAAACATAGAACATTATGGGTATCTATGGGAATAAAGTATTATCTACACCCATGAAAGGTTTTATATTCCAGGTGCTAACTTTCTCCTAAATTTGACACAGTAAATGCTATAATTTTAATCTTCCACTCCTCACTTTCCACCAATACTTTAGCCCTGCACAATTTCTCAGGCTAAGGTGAAAAATTCAAAATGCAGCAGCTAACACATCATTTCACTCCTGTTACAGGGTGTGTGTGTGTGTGTGTGTGTGTGTGTGTGTGTGTGTGTGTGTGTGTGTGTGTAAGAGCTTCTAATTTGTTATCTACACTTTGCCATCCAAGGAGATGAGCTCGGAGAAAGACAAATCTTTTACAACTGTCCAGTAAAGGCAGCAATAAAATACCACAGTGAATTCTAATGTGGACAGGTGATACAGTAAATCCCCTGGAGGATCCCTTACCCCCCTTCCCACCCCTACTACTACTGTCTGCTGGCAGCCAGGGCAGACAGAGCTCCCTGACTCCTGTCAAAACATCTCCTAACTAGGTAACAGTGGCTACAGCTGTCCCTTGATGGAGGGCTGACTGCACTGAGATTGTAAGGAAGTGTGCGTGTGTGTGTGTGTGTGTGTGTGTGTGTGTGTGTGTGTGTGTGTATGTCTGGACTCGACCAGAAAATGCAGACAGTCTGTTGGAAGGGTTGACAGGGTGACTGCACTGATGCTTTGTGTGTGTGTGTGTGTGTGTGTGTGTGTGTGTGTGTGTGTGTGTATAGGTTTGTGTATAAGTATGTCATGCCTCTGCTCTTTTTTCCTTCCCTGCATTGTTCTGCATTATGTTTTTGGATCTATGTTTTTTTTGTGTCCATGTGGTTAAGTCAAATTTAAAGGGGTTAAAATTTAAAAATAATTGTATGAATAACTTGCACACATTCTTTTTTGTGAACCCAGCATAACATTTCTGCTTTTAATCCATTTACAGAGAATATATTAGAGGATTATGGCAAAAAGGTCTAAGTGGTGTAACCATAAAAACTTTGTACCAAATAATTCAATTTGCTTAAAAACACTAAATTCTCAATAAAACACCATATCAACTAGTTTGGCATGATCTTACATTATAACTTTTTTTTTTAAAATAAAGGTAATGGAATACTAATTACTAATACTAATAATACTAATTAATCTCATGTAAATCAGGAACCATTTCAATTTGTTTTTAAATGAAGTAATTATTTGTATAAGTCCACTTAAATACACTGTAGGTGGATAACATATTTAATATTTATCATTCTTTTGTGGTTACACCATTTGACATTTACAGGAGGATTCAGTCGTACTTTTGGTAAAAACATAAAAAAATTGTTCAAATGTCATTTCAACAAACCTGAAGCTGCTTTTAAGACAATTTTTAAAGATATTTTTGAGTTGCTCATTTTGCCAACCCTTATTTGTAACTGAGCCATATATTATTGTAAATTGAATATTTGTGGGCTTTGGAGTTGTGTGCAATATAAAGATGTAAGGTCTTGGAATTTACAACTTATTTCTTACAGGTTGTTTATCACACATCTAACAATGAGCTGATTATCCATTTAAATAAACAATACATTACTACCAATAAAAATGTCCATGAAATAAAAAAGGCAAAGCTTGAGCTGTTTTGTTAAACTGATTGATCTTCTTTGCTGGACAGAAGGCTTTGTGAAGGCTTTTTTCAAGCATCGAATCTGCCATTTTCAGCTGAGCAGCTAATAAAGTGACCATGAGGCCCCATTGTGTTCAGTAAACAGGTTTGACGGACATAAAGGAGCATGTGTTTTCTTATTGTTCCATTAACCACAGACATTCATTTAACAGTAAGCAATGCACCAAAGCGACTCTGCCATTTCACACTGGAAAAAGCCTCTGATTCATTTAAAGCCTTTTACTAATTTGAGATCCTTAAAGTTAGCCAACTGTTGAAGAATTCATCAACATCTTTTGGAAGACCCTCACAGATGCCTTGCTCTATCTGATGCAACAGAGAGACACATAAACACCCACATGAAAGCCCGTCAAACAGCACCCATGGAAACAAAGGTGTTAACACTGTTTCTAGCAGGCACCCGTCACACAGTTCTCTGCGGTTCAAATCCCTCTGGGGGAAGCTGGTTGCCGTCTAGAGAACCCTGTCAAGATCCCCTAGATGGGATCTCTTTTTGAAAGCTGTGATGAGGAAAGGATGAGGAAGGGGGTTGAGGGCAGCAGATAAAGGAGCTAAGAAGGAAGACAGTAAAGGAAGGAAGGATGAGGAGGAGGCGAGAGCACAGGACAAGTGTGAAGGAAGGATGATAGTGGAGGTAGAGGGAGGCGGGGGAACAAAGGAGATGAGGTTTGTGGTGGAATTCAAAGGAGGATGTGATAAGAGGCGTGACAGAGAGGAAGCAATTATTTTTTATATTATCTGTTCATTCTAAATAAATAGCCGTTTGAAACATGTAAAATGTAGGTTTATAGTAAGTAGACTAACAGCTTCAGAATATACTATGTTTAGGCATTTCTGACATACTAGACAAGCTTAACCTCCTGAGACTCAAGCTTTTTTTTGTTGGCATATGACAATACACTGGTGGTCCTTCATGCTGGTGATGGTGATGAAGAACAGTCAGAGCAGTCTCATTAAAACAGTCACTGACCCCTTATTTCCTATATGGAAGCATTACCATTTGTTACATTTCACCATTCATTTAGTTTAATCTGTCACCTGTCCAAATTAGTTTTCAAATTATGCTCTATACACTATTTGGGATGCGTTTTAGAGCACATTCACATGTGACTTCACATCTATTTGTGACGGGACCATTCAAGATTTCAGTGTGAAGTTTGAACAGGGTAAAAAGAAGGCTGTTGAATTATTCATATGGTGGACATCACCTTTCTGAGATGAGAAATATTGAGGAGGAAAGAGCTGGAGAGAGATAGGGGTGTCTTTTTTGATTCTGAATATATAATTCTGCTCATTTTTCATTTAAGTAGGAGGAGAGGGCTAACCTGGAGGGGTAAATGGGAGATAGTGACAAGTCAAGGGATGGATTTTGGAGTGAGGGACAGGAAAGAATATTTATAGATTTAGACTGACAGTAGGGAAGAGGGAAGAGATAAGACTGAAAGCACAAAAGGCAGAGGATGGGTCTGCTGAGGGCCTTCAGAAAAAAAAACCCTTCAAAGTGGTCTGAGTGAACGGACGGGTGGGGGGAGGAGGAAGAAGAGAGGATGAAGGGAGGTTGAAATGCATACTATGACCGCATCCACACAAATAAAAGGCTAAATCTGATAACTAAATCTGATAATGCTTAAGTTTTTTTCTTTTTAGCCAGGTCAGTATGGGTGTAGTCTATGTCATGCTGTGCGGAAGACTGAACCCCTGGTGATTGTGTAATTGAATGAGAGAGAATGAGGGAGGCGAAGGTGCAGGCTATGTTCTGGCACGAAGTGAATTAATCCCTGGAGGTACAGCAGCCAGCTGCTGACACAGGCTGGTTTTATAGTGAGCCGGGGGGCCATAAATAAGGCATTATGGGTATGGGGGGGGGGCCTGGCTTAAGTGTGCCACTTTAAGAGGCCCTTTTTGCCATTTGTTGTATGTCTATGCTGTTTGAAGTGATATACCAGTGTGTGTGTGTGTGTGTGTATGGTATGGTGACCTCACTGTGGCTGTGCTGTACGTCAAGCAAGCAGAGCGAGACACAAGTCAGGAGACCCCGAGGGATCCGCCCCGACTCAAGATCATGATCCCCCCTTTCTTCCTTGTGTTGTTCTCTTAATCATATCTTAAGAGCTGGTGTCTAATGGTATCTAATGGTGGCCATCTCATCATGGAACAAAGCTCTTCAATCAGTTGCGTTATATTTTACATTGTGTTGTAGGGGGGGCTCGGGATGTTGAATTGATTGTGCATATTAGAACACTTCATCCTTCATTTATTAGTCTCTTACATTTCCATTTCTGCTCGAGTTCCACAAATTATACTTGAAATGTAAATGTATTCTCAATTTCCCGCTCCCCATCTTATTTGTGGAGCTGCCTCCGTCCCTCTGGGTCTAAGGGACACTTGTACTTACAAGTCCACAACACAGGAAAGAAACTATCTATTTTAAGTGATCTAGCATCTTTGCCATTGTAACACAAGCTGCATCAAAATAAACTAGTGCAAAGTCAGTCAATCATGTCAGAGTAATACTGTTCTGTATGTTTCATATGTACAGTATTTATATTGCATTGCATAATTGGTTTTTGTATGTGTATGTTTTTTATGAGCTTGGTTATAGGATAAACCTTCATACATTCACATTGCACTTGGGTGGTTTTATGTGATTGGTTCTTGGCTCAGGTTTTGTTTGTTTAATATAAATATTTGTGTGTTTTTTTGTGTTTTTCGGCTGGCTGCAAGAAGAATTTCCCCTTTAAGCACATTTAAGCCGAAGTAAAACTTGGAAGTTTGTCTAGTAAACACTGTTTATAGCTAGAAGTAAAAAATTATGTTTATTCATCCAGGAAAGACTGAATAAATACTTAACTCAGCAAATATTCTCTTCCCGCAATAACCCCCTGAAACACTTCCATATATTAACTCACAGTCACACCTGAGTGCACCTGGAGGCTCAGTGAAGCTTTATTTCTACTTTTAGAAGGTGAAGGTGCGCAACTTATACATGTTGTGAAAAAAAAGTGGAAAAACAAGACAACTGAAAAGGAAACTGAATACAATGCTTTCAATCACAAAAGCATCTTTAAACAGTTTCTTTTCACTATTTCCTAACTTCAATACATACTACTATTAGAAAGCATTTCATTGACTTGCAAAGGAAAAACCAATCAGTCGTTTCCATGCAGTCTATGAATCGCTGCTTAGCTGATAAAGCATCAAAAGAACATTTGCAAATAAAGGGTTTGTTGTATCCTATTTTGGGGTAAAACGGGTGGAGTTTGCCACAGGACAAAGCAATGATTATCAGACACCTAAAAGCCAATTTAGTACAACTTCCCATGACTAACAATGCCCCCTGAATTATCTGCATTGCCTTGAAGTGCTTAGACTCCACCCGTCTGGTACACCCAAGCGTGAAAAAACAAACCACTTGGGATTATTTGCAAAATATATGATCCACATCTAGCTCTTGCAGGAAGAAGCCTGCCTGTAGTACACATAGAATAAACTAGCTATTAACATATAAATACCACTTGTCATACCTTCTTCAGTGAGTGTGCGATCACTGGGTTTTCAAGGTCCACGGAGCGTGAAAATCCACAAAATTTGACAGGATGCAAGAGTTAGTTAATTCCAACATGTTTTTTGGTTGTTTTTTTTTAAAGCAAGACTGACACAAATGCCCCCTTAAAATACCTCAGAGAACATGACAGGGATAATAGACTTTACGTCTCCGGATTAGTTTTAGTGATGGAACATTCACAGCCAAATCTACTGTTTTTTGGAAGGGATTAGTGCACAAAATCTGGATGTAATACATACAGCATTAAATGTTAATATGCGAAAATACCTTCTAAAAATGCATAAGCTTCCTTTGTTGAGGATTACTTGTCACTTAATGATACAACGTGGAGTTTAAGTAAGAGACCTATAATTGGACATGCAGCTGAGCGAGAGGAAATGAATCTCAGAAGGTTAAAAAAAAGAAACCCCAAAAAAACTAGAACTTTGTAACACGTTCTGGTTCAAAAATATAAAAGAAATCACAGCAGGAGTTAATATGCCAGTTCATTTTCAGCCTTTAAACTTTCTGATTTTTAGTTTTTTCTTCATCCAAAGGACTCTGAAAATCACTTTTTTGAGTTTTAATGGAGAAATCTGAATTTATGTAATAATTAAATACTGGCTCAGGTTCAAAAAAGAAAGAGTAGACCAGAATTACTTGAATAATGAATGCAAGACTTCATTTTCTAGGACTATAACAATACAAACCTATAATCTAGACTGTAAAAATCACACCTACACTGCCCTGACATTGATAAAATACTCCTGTGGTTGAAGAATGATCATAAAGTGCAGAAATATAACCCTGGAAACTCTTCATCTCCACAAATGGAACAACCGCCGATTCAAACGGCGTTGAAAAAAAAAAGCAATAGAGAGGGAGAGAGATGGTTTCTGTGCGTGTGGTTGTCATCACCGTTTCCTGAATACAGCAACGGAAATCAGATCCACAGGGAGGGCAGGGTCAGGGCAGCACCCCCCTCTCCCCCTCCCCAACCTCAGCGCATTACAGAGTGGGCTTCTATGCCACGGGAGCGCCCCTCGTGGGACAGATCGTTTACCCCAAATTCTTTCACATTCACACATGCAAACTGTATGTACTTATATAGAGAAGTAGAACGGTAACCCCACACAAGTTCTCCCACTCCTTCCTCTGACACATAAATATACAACAGTTGAGTAGATGAAGTAAGAATGATCAAATGTTGATGCTTTAATTGTTAATTTAAGTGTACATTTGATACTTTTGCTTCTTCTTTTGTCAAAAAAAATTTGAAAACATTTTTCAGTATATTTTGTCATTTTACAGGTTAATCAGTTATTCGATTCATTAAAAAACAATTGAGTGAATAATCAATAATTATAAATAATGACTATGCAGTTCTGTATGTGTCCTGCTGACATGTCCTTGTGGAAGACACTGGACCTCCCCACTAATTAAGTTGTATTATAGATGAAGAGTGTGGATGGCCAAAACCTTAAACATCCAGTTATCAAAGTGACATTCTTGACAAAGCAGAGAAAAATCCTTTCTTGATGCAGCGATCTGCTGCCATTACAACACGTCCGCAGACAGCTGCACGTCGACACTGAGTGATGAACGGCGGGTGGAGAAATCGCCAATCGATACAAATCTACATAACACATTCCACATACGCTGTCGATAACGCCGGAGACGTGGGACCAAAAAAACTGCCGTGCCGTTTCATAATCTCACCCAATCACCGCGTGTCGCTGAGGTCACGCCGATCTATGCTGTCCAATTAAAAATAAAATAAAGAATAATATATATATATATATAAAAAAAACTTCTTTAACTGTAGATGATGGAGAGAAGGGGGTCCTCACTGTGATTGGTTAAATTGATTGGCTGGTAAGCAGAGTGAGTAAGAGAGTGAGTGTGCTGCCATGTTGCCGTGACATAAATCAAGTGTTAAAAGGACATTCACGGGGACTCCAGTGAATATTGATTAGTCATTATCTGTACTAACCGGCCTAAGGGAAAGGGGGGATGGGTAGTAGTATATGTGCTGGCAATCTATTATCTAAAAGGGGGGGGGGGGGTGTAGGGGGGAGACAGTGGGGATCGATAGGTCTAGCACAGGTCTGGCTGGTGATACACAATTCCTCTTTCCTATTCCATTTAAGGCACCAGGAAACAAATGGTTGAGTATGATTAGTAGAGCAATGGTTCCCAAACCTTTCTGGCTCGTGATCACTTAAAATAAAGCTATGTTTAGTTGGGACTCCTCCTCCATATGTCTACATAGCCTGAGGAAGCTAAACTATCAATTCACAAGGAAAAAAAAAAAGTCTCAAAAAGCAGAAGCCTTGCTTTTCAATCCTGTTAATTATCTCGAGACCCTTCAAATTTATCTTGGCTTCTGACCCCAGTTTGAAAACCAACTTAGAGGATACACTGTTGTGAAAGAACGGAAAACATCATGTATATATTACATTTTTTTTTTAAAACACACAGAAGGGGAAAATATATTAAGAAGAGAAAATGACATGGCTCATCCACAGAGAATGGAAAAAGTTTCCCCTCCTTCACTGCCAAGCAAGAGAGCTGTCAACACGTTATAGTTGCTTCCTTCTCCTCCGCTAAACTATCACTCTCTTCCTCCTTTAATGTCTCTTGAGGGTATTTGGGAAAAAAAAAAAAAAGACATAAGCGCTCTTCCATCTCTTTTACCCTCACATCCTCCTCCCTATACGAGCAGGCCGTTTAGACACTGGTGGTCGGGGGCAGAGGGCCACCGCTCGCAGACGTCTGGTTCTTGTCAAAACTCCTGAAGTGGACAGGATATGGAATATGATACGCAGACAAAGAGTGGAGGTGGTGGCCCGACGACGTCTTGAAAATATCAGGTAATGACGGCTAATTGAGATCCCTTTAATCTACAATGTTTCCTCTGCGTGTGTGATTTAAGGTGATTTAAGAGCCCAATTATCCATCAAAGGAAGCATTTTGGCATGAGCCTCCCCTGTCATCAAACAGTCATTAAAAGTTGTCGGGAGAAATAAGTAGATTCTTGTTTATAGGAGAAGAAAAAGGGGAGTGAATGAGGATTTAAATGAGGAATTGGATTAAAAGGGTCAGTCTCTCTTTCCTTCTGATTATCTCTCGCTTAGTTTCAAACACACCTGAATTTGGTGTTTTGGGGTGATTAGCAAAGTGATTAGTGAGTCAGGTTTGAGTGACAGAATGTTTTCTAATCTTGTACGTTTTGTATTAGAATACTAAGAACATACATAAAGAAGTAAAGAAACCCTAAAACAACCCCATAAACCACTGACCCTAAAAGAGTTGAATTCCAATAGCTGTTAATCTCTGAAGCAATGAAGAAGTTAGTTTTCTTTCAGCTAATGCCAATTTCAGCAACGTATATGATATCAATATTGTAAGCTCATGAACTTCATAGTTTAAAGTCACAATCTCCATGGATTTAGTAGCCTATAAAATCTAATTTAAGCAAACCACACCTGTCATTTCATTTTTTTAAGATACATATTTCATCAGCTTTTTATTGCTTCTGCTTCTCATTTCATCTTCAGGTTGTAGCTACAAGTTGTGAAAATTTATTAGGCTACAACTTAATACTTTAGTCGTTCTGACTAAGCTGATAAAAATACAGATCTCAATTGAATGAGTTATGCGTTACTTTAGATTCTCACACATGTTGACAGCAGAACCTAAACTGATTTAATAAGATATGTCAAAAAACTTTAGATGAGAAGATTTCATATTGGGTTCAGATTTTATGAATAGCTATCACAACCCAACACCATGATGAAGGCAAGATAGCTAAAAACTGGGAATAAAACTCGGTAGATTGGAGATGACAACTGTTTGGATTTAACAAGAGCTGCACTGCCTTTGACACACTTTCACAAACTAGTACTCATCACTCCTGAAATGCCCTAAATGTTAACTTCATTCTTCTTCTGGTGTACTTTTTTGACTAGAAAATTCACAGTGGTAATGATGAGAACATGACGAGAGAACATAAGCAGCCTGACATGCAACACATCTACAATCACAGTTTGTATTCAAAGTTTTAACAACCTGTAAACTTAATGCTTGGAAACAGGAACAGCTCACACACTTTCTCCATGCCTTGTCTCAAAGCCGCGACACCAACTCCATGACAAAAACATGCCTCTTGTGTCCCTGTGCTGAACTATTAATACACTCCCTCACAATGGCAGATTTGCATAAGCAAATGAGGGCCAAAAGGAGTGATTAGGTTTTGTTCCGACAGTTATTGCGCCGGCAAATCTCCGCCCAGCAGCTGTTGGCCTCATTCACGGCGCCGCAAAATCATTTCAACGCTGCCACAAAAGGGCGACAGATCGTAGATATCACTATTGAAATGCAGAGTGTTGAAATAAAAGATCCAAACACGCAGATACACACTTTGCTACAATCCTCAGAACAGAGTCTAAAAAGAGCTTGAAGAGTCTTCTGTGGGAATCCTAATTAGTTTAATGAGGTTTTTTTTTGCTTTCTATACTACTGTTAAATCATCTCATTTAATTAAATAAAGAAAACAACTTTTGGAGCTGTGTGTATGTGTGTGTGTGTGTGTGTGTGTGTGTGTGTGTGTGTGTAAGAGGCGGGGGATAATTACATTGAAGTCGTTGAAACAGGGGGTCTCTTAATCCCAAATGCAGTTACACTTATTAAAGCAGAGAGGGAAAAGGAAAGGAGGGGGGGCTGTAAACAACAGGGGCCCAATTCAATTCAGAATAGAAAAAGAAGAAGAAGAAGAAAAAAAAACGTGATTTATCTCATCTGCAATGAGTCATCTAATAATAAAACAGCGTGTGTTTGGGGTAGCCACTGCAGATGCACAACGCTATAGAGCACAATGCTGCACATGCATGCACAACGCCAGGTGGCAAAGAAGAAGTGTTGAGTGCTTCCACAGCTACAGTATACAGTTACTACAAGAACAACCGCAACCACTCCGCACATAATTCCTCAGGTGGTGAAAATTAAATGAGTTACTGAGCTGGATAGACTTACAAAAAACGTCATGCGAATGTAAAGAAAAATGTTTAAATGTTAAAAAAAAGAGTGTTTATGTTCATATTCCTGACTGGATTGGAATAGTCATTGGGTAGATGTCTAAAAAGCCACAACATGCAAAGATGGATTCCATTTTTTAACAAAGAGGCTTTGTGGATCTTTCTTTTTTTCTGAGCGTTGAACCTCAGTGCTTTCAAAATGTGCCTTAAAAAAATACACATCAAAAAGGACAAAGTAATAAAAGTTGGCCTCAAATGGTTGGTCTTTAAGCCAATATTTCATCATCTATGTCAGAACTTTGGCCATCTCAACCTGTATTTTATCTTGGTAACGTTGTTTTCGGATGCATTTGTGAAGTTTGGCTTCAATTGTCAAATATCAGAATGCTTTTATAGGAAAGTATTTTTGTCAGCCCTACTCTCTCTCTGTGAAAGAGTGACCTGTTCTCTTATTATCTCCTCACATCCTTGGTGCTTTTCTCCACTTTCCACTCATCAGTCTCTCTAGCTTTCACTCCCTTTCCTTCTTGATCACTCCAAACCTAATCTCTTCCCTCTTGGCATTTCTGCCTCTTGCGCACTAAATAAGAAACAGTCGTTGAGATGCAGGCTGCAGCTCTTGTCGACTGAGCTCTGCTGACAGCTTTAGATGGACTCCCTCTATTCTTTGCCCTCCATGTGGGAAACCTGAGGCCTCAGCACTGTGGGGAGCGCGCTGGGCTGAAGAGGAGCCTAGGAGGCTTGATCTCCATTTCCTGGAATCACACACAACCGTACACATCTAGAGTGACATTTACTCATGTACAATAAAGCTGCTGTTAGAAAATCAGAGAACTCAGACATGTTATTATAATAGAAAAGGATAGAAAACACACACCATCTCATCCAGCGGCTAATATTATACTTTACTATATTATTATTACTATACCATATTATTACTGTATTTTAGAAGCTTTCACTGTTGAAATGAAACGCCGAGTTAAGATATTTGCCAGCTGAACTATTTCACATGCAAAAAAAAAAAAAAAGATATGAATAATTTCCATGTCATGTCTCTAAAGTTTATACAGCATGAAAAGCATATATATACAAATCTACTTCTGGCATCTGTATTTGACCTGTGTTGACAGCCAGGTGGGTGGCAAGCAGCAGTAGCCTCGTGTCAGGTTTAAACACACAGAGTGGAAACACAGCTGAGCAGCCAGAGAAGCTTTTGGATCAATGTTTGATCCGTTAGTGACAAGCGATATGAATAAAATGTATCATTTTCTATTCCAGTGCTGATATATATGTAATATCTTGATGATATAATAAATGAGATGGATTGAGTGGTAGATCAAGATTAATTGCTATGTATATCACTATGTTTTTCTTAAATTTGCAACACTATTTAATTTAATAGGTTCATATGTGTCTTTGCTATTTACCGTAAAAACTGGTGTATAAGTCGCAGTCTATTTAGGGGGGTGTCATGCTGGGAAAACACTTTTCTATTACAGACTGGTTTATTTGAATGCACCAGTAGCATTTAAAAACATGTTTATAGTCCAAAACTTTGTCATTTTATTTTTATTTGAAACACAATAAAACACATATTACACCTGAAACAGTGTGTTGGGTTAATGGTTAATGGTCTGGTAATGATTTGCTTAACTGAATTGGACCGCTATGTTAACTCAGACTGGGTTTGGGTTAGGTTATAAGTTTCAATTAAACCTTTTAAAAGAAAACAGTAACTTCACATATTTAATACAGTGTGTAGTTGTGTGCTCACTGAGTCCCAAAAACTCTTCATCAGATCTGTCGCTGTGCGCAAATAGACTACTGCACCTGAGTTGCACTTTTGCACATGGCGCTTCACCATCAGTTTGGTCTGTAAATACTGAAACATCACAGCAACTAGTGTCCCAAAATACTTCTGATCAACACACAACCATTTTTCCATACAACATATAGCATTAACGGGTCATCAATAGTATATCTATATTCAATAGCTGCCGAAACAGCTGGAGCATGCAGCGTGTGCTTGTCACTGATGTTTATAGGACATTATAGTTCATAAGTGTGGACGCTCACATCATTATGTTTAAAGTTATAGTAATTATATAGCTTTTTACAGACCTATAATCATATACAGATCCAACTTCTCTGTATTTTACTGGTGATTAGGACACATTGGTGTAGAAGACGCACCTCATTTTTAAATGAAAAAACATAGCGTTAAAGGTGCGTCTTATACACCGGTTTTTACGATAAGTGGCATCTGTGACACTTATGAAGGATGGCTGAAAGCACTTGTTCTTCCTGTCTTTTGTAAATAAGATGACTTCTCGCCATTGAGTGCAAACCTCTAAAAATCTAAGGAAATATCATCATAGTTTGATATTTCTTGAAAGGATCTTTAGGGTTATAAAATCCAGTAGATATATCCATTTAGGTTATGCAGATACAGATCATGAAGGTTCAGACTGTATTTGGGGTTTTAGCATTGAGCAGATGCTAAAATCACAAGTGTCTAATAATAACAACAGAAGAGTTGATCCTTTTATCACGATGCCATGACCACAACATCCTGACAGTAGAATCCATCCATCAGCTCATCCAGCCTTACAATATGTGTAAACAAACAAACACGCAACAACGTATGCACCCAGAGCCTGTGTCACAGTCACGGCCCAGTATTTGATGAAAATGATGCTTTGAAGGAATGAAGACTGCGGTTGCAAGATTCAAGGTTTTAAATTGTTCTGGCCGACGAGCCACAAGCAATCATCAAAGCATAAAAAGCTCACATCCCCCCCTGAGGCTAACCACAACAATCCACCAGTTCACATGGCGAGTGATTCCCTATAAAAAAGGACAGAGCTTTGCTGCTCTGCTGCTTTTGCTCTGTAGCTGTTGCTGTGCATCACATGAGAGGAAAAGCCTTCAGGCGGGCTTCATATCTAAGCATCGGAAAATGAACACGGGCCAAGAGCCTTTGTGGAAGTTCGCATCCAGAGCAACATTATGAAAGGGAGTGACACGACACGCAGCGCTAATGGCTGCGAACCTACATCACACAAAAGAGGATTCCTAATCACCAGTGCTATGTTTAATACCCCAGGGGAGTTAGAAGCATACACACACACACACACACACACACACACAACAAAAATACCACACAGTTCATCTACTGCATCAAAATCTCACTCTATATTTCTCTTTCATTCAGTCAGAGGCGATATTATCTATGAAGTGCATAACAGACGCATGCTGGGGCCGCTGCTACCATAAAAGCAGTGCTTTTCCAACGAATCGCTTTGCTATCACTAATGATTAACCAGAGCCTGGACGGCAGGGCGATTCTCACAACACTTCAAAGACAAAAAAAGCAGAGAAGATTCAATTGCTCTAATAGGCACAGGGCAGAAACTGCACCGAACGCACACTTCAACCCATCAATAAATGTCATAGGCTATTTAAAGATGAGAGCCCTGATGTAATTTTTATGTGGTGTAGGAACACGTCTTGTTGAAAGGAGGGATGTAAAAGTCCGGTAAAAAACGGACGCGCTGGGAAAAGTATAGAGAATATCGAAGAGATGAGTGTGTGTTTTCTGGTAATGAGCTGCGGCAGGAGAAGCAGACAGATGATGACCACAATCACAGCTAATCAAAAAGTCAGCAAGCCTCGCTTTAACCAAAATAAGGGACGATAAAAGTTAATATCTTTATTTCAAAAAGAGAGGAGTCCTGAAAAAAGTTCCATCTGCTGCCTTGCAGTTTGTTATGTTTGTTTCTCATTTCCTCTCGTCCTTCCTGCAGACTCTGATCAAATAATCGAGGAGTTAAGAAGTGATGCATCTCGTTGTTTTGGTGCAGCAGTAAGTAAAGGGACTCATCTGGATCTTGTGTGTACATTTACGCCCTAAGTTACGCCACTTCCGAGGCCGAGACTAAACTAAAACAGTCATGATCATGAAGTTTCAGCATCTTCAACTTTTCACCCTCCAGCTGCTTCAGGTATCTTGTAAGAAAAGCAAGAAAGAGAGACGAGACAGACAATGTTTGACAGTAAGGAGGGGAGAGGGAACATGAAGTGCATAAATATATTAATAGTGAATGTCATGGGCTGTTGGGGAGTAAGCGGCAGAATACTCGATGAGGATGGAGAGGGGGGGGGGGCAGGAGCGTGAACATTTCAGAAAGGATGTTGCAACATGCTGTAACTCCCAGTAAATTCCTTTGCTGCATCCCTAATGACTCGACTGCTTCGTATGCATCGTCAAACAAGTCCTTTTGTCGCTCCTCGTTTACAACCAAAGTCCCTACTTACATTCTCCCGGAATGCCGTTGTACATCCTTTACCTGTTTGATATTTGTAATAAGGTCATCAGGTTGTAAAAAAAGGGCATTTCACTGTCAGGAGCCCTTCTGAAGAAGGACTTCTGAAAAGGGAAATGTGAAATCCAGCCCCGAGCTACTTGAAATTTGACCTGGGCCGTATATCTGCCACTACGCAGATCGCAGCAGGTTTGGTGAGTTTAGCGCCTGACTGACTGACAAGAGCCATTCATGGGTTTGGAGGTAGGGGAAGGAGGTTTAACAGGGAACAGGCCTTGCAAATAAAAACCAGCAGGCTCTCTCTGGGTCTGTGGGTCATCACGCTCATGCAAAAAAAAATAGTGAACATTCACTGAAAGAGCCACACATCTTCTGAATCCACACACACACACACACACACACACACACACACACACACACACACACACACACACACACACACACACACACACACACACACACACACACACACACACACACACACACACACACACACACACACACACCTTTTTATATAGACACAAACGGAGACAAGTGACCTCCCCTCCAGTTTGACCTGCCTGTCATCATTAAACACACTCAATCCATCCTTCTTTGGCCCTTTTTATCACTACCAGACCTTTCCACTCAACGGGTACATGTGTTAATGTGTGTGTGTGTGTGATGCCGTTATTCAGAGTTAACATCTTTAAAAACATAAATCAAAAAGCTTATTAGATTATAAATAATCCCTTTCAAATATTTCTTCAGTATGGCCAAGTTTAGGATGAATTAATGCAGAGGATGGGGATTGGTGGTACGTCTCTGGGGGGGAATGTATTAGTGGACATTAGACTGATTACCAAGAACATATTTCAGGTTCATATACATTAATCTACCTCTGTACCTAATGGTGATTTTAAACTGTTGATGAATCTCTTAATTTACTATTGTTTATTCTTTAACGTTTTTTTCTGGTGGTCAAGCGGACTAAATTAAAAGAAAAAGAACAAATCCTCTAATTTAAGAAGCTGAAACCAATGAATATATGTTGAAATGATTAATCGATTATCAATAAAGAAGCCAAAAAAAATTTCTGTCCATCAACTGATTGATTAATATCAGGAAGTGCTTACTTACACACATAGCTATATTTACAATGAAGACCTAAAAATACATCTTGAAATCCATAAAATTACATCTTTTTGCACTTAGTAAGGACAGCCAGTGCTAGTGGGCATTGCACTATACATACATAATACATACAAGTCAAACACACATCCGCACACAGGGGACTCCTATCGGAAAGCTGAGTGATGTAAAGTACCATCCATGACACCATATGTGGGTCAACAGCCTTTTAAGGTCAGACTGTGCTCTTAGTCTGCACACTGCTCTTGTGCTTAAACCCAAATGGCCAAGAGTTTCCCACTTACACCCCTGTCTCTCCCCCCTCCCCCTCCCCCTCCTCTCCCACTGTGACAGACTGAATCCCATTCCCAGCGGGAGATAAAGCAGAATACGTCACGCGAGTCTCGCACCATTACAGCCACGCTAATATGCAACATACTGTCAAGAGTTAGGCCGGCCGCAGTTAAGCTCTTTTAGAGTGCTATTAAGAATGTTGGCAAATTCTTTGATCTGATGAATATTAAATACTTTAAGTGGATTCCACGGGGACATTTGTGACATTAATGGCCGCGCTGCTTCGAGCTGTTCAGTGATTTCAGGACTTGAGTTTGGAAAAAAGTAGGCTTACAGGTTGACAGTTTGCATCATCAGTCTGTCTTGGAGAAAAACACTCTTATCCCCTCTCAACAGTGAGGGACAGTCATGAAGTGTGGAGCTCTGCTTGGGTTTAACTTGATTATTTTTGCTTCTTCTAGTACTTGCTCTTTATTTTATTGATGCTTTTCTATTTTTTACTCTCCACTTTGCTGCTGTAACGTTGTAAATTTCCCCATCCTGGGACTAATAGAGGATTATCTTATCTTATCTACTGTTCCATTAAGCCTAAATCTAGCTCTTTTGGTACCATAATGCTTACTCACTGTATAAACACTGTTGAATAAAATTGGTTATCAACTGTGATTTGGGTCCAGATAAAAGTCTGTGTGTGTCACAAGACTTATTTTTAGCTTAACAAAAACAAAATCGTTTATTAACTGACGTCTGAATAAAAATGTTCCCTTGCATATTTTATGCTTTTTTTGGTCCTTGCTAGCTTTAATGGATTCAGTTGGTTTTTTTATGGTCTGTATTTGGCATTTCCTGTGTGTGACATTTGAAGAGAAGATCACACTGATGATTTTCAGATGGACAGTCAGCCTGGCTCCAAATAGGAGCGAATGACATCATCACACTATCAGACATGGTCAATACAAGGGCCTCAGACCACACACACACACACCACATCACACACACACATATACACACACAAATGGAAAATTCAAACACACCAATAATTCATTCCCGTTTCAATCCTCTAATCTCCGCCTGTGTGTGTGTGTGTGTGTGTCAGAGTGTGTGTGTGCGTGTGTGTGTGTGTGTTTGCCACAGTTTCCACACTAATCACTCCTTGCTTTCTGTTGTTCAGTCTAATACCTTCCAGTGTCTCATGGGGCTTTCCCCTGTTTCTGCTGCATGTGAGGCACATTACTCGCAAATGGAGGATTCAGATGAAATTACAGTCCCAAAAAAGAAGAAAAAAAGAAAGGAATCTCTTTTATGAACCCAAACAGTATTAGAATAAGTCAGATATTTAGTCTTTTGTACTGTTGAAGTATCCACAGTAGAAACAGTTCCTCTGGTTTATGGAAATGTCTGTGAATCTACATATCAAACATCAGTCTTGTCGGGCTGAAAAATCTCAGAGAAAATGATTAATAATGTTTTCAAATTGAGATTCAGTGATTAAACGAGCCTTAAGACAAAACCAACCTTGATTTTAGACGGAGGGCAATGCTTTTCTAAATCTAAATTGGAGCAGATTTTAATGTTGGAGCCCTTTATGAACTCTGTGTGCTCTATGCATTCATTAAACTGACAATTTAATTAAAAACAATAACCTCATTAAGGAGCACTTAAAAGTCTGTTATGAGGTGAGGAAATAAAAGAGAGTGAACATTTAAAAAGGTAGCAGATAAATGATCATGCAAATTTATGATGAGGCTGAAAATATTTAAAAAAAACAACCTCAGTTAAACAGAGGATATTCTCCCCTGATGGTATTATTATGGATGCTTAACATCACCGCTGTTATTATTTTGACAACAGTGTAATCTTGGATTACTACATGTACATTTAGCTCAGATCAAACACTTAATTCAGCTTCTGATTAGGACTCAGAGGGTGGCGATATTTAGTGTGAACACAGTAGGTCGTCTGCTATTAGAATGTTTGGAGACTCCAGCTTGAATATCCATTACATAAATATGAGACATAATCCCCTTCATTAATATTAAGACAGAAATAATGCATTTAAGGAGGGAATTCTTTTATTTTTATCCTAATGCTGACAAAAAAATCATTAAAAATTGATTGGTTAATGAAATTGGGAATGTTGATTACATGAAATCACTCAACTTAACTAGTTGTAAATGACATTTTGAATAATTGAACTGATATTTTAGCTGGAGGGCAGCACTTTAAATGAGCTCATACCATGCTGATTAAGCCTATCACAGCCAGGTAAATCTATCCTTATTTCACAGTATATAGTATTTAAATCTAGTGTCTATGGCAACATTACTGCACTGGCACACTGGTAGGGATGCATTTACCTCAACCTGCAAGTATTGGTTTGCCTTGGATGATAGACATAATGTAATTTTCCTGGCAAATCAGATGAGACAGGCTAAAAGCTTTCAGTGTAAGACTATTAATCTGTCACTTTGTTGAGTTTTAACATTTTTTCAGCCGACAAAGTCACCATTTAGAAATTTGCTCCGATGTTTTCGGTAACCATAGCATGCCAGCTGAGCGAGCTAAATTCCAGTTTAGTCCTCCACTAACTTGAATGGGTAGAAAATAATTTAACTGTGTGGTTCCTTTAGAATTTCCAAATGTTATCGGACTAAATGGAGAAAATTCTGATACTGAAATGAAAAGAATTTAAAGAATATCTACCGTTTTTACAGCAGCAACAGTAGTGACCCTAACTCTACAGATATAACAGTAGTGACTCTAACCGTAACTCTACAGATATAACAGTAGTGACCCTAACTCTACAGATATAACAGTAGTGACTCTAACCGTAACTCTACAGATATAACAGTAGTGACCCTAACCCTAACCCTACAGCTATAACAGTAGTGACCCTAACAGTGTTTTGTAAGACAGTTTTAACACTCGATTTTTAATTTCCGATGTTAATTGAATGTGCAGAAAACATCGCTGTTTAATAAAATATTTGTTTATAAAACCTGACCCAGTTCGATGACAACAAGAGCCAGTTATGGTGGAATTGCTCTGGTTTCACAAAGCTTTATTCAGTGTTTGCTGTATCAATATGAGAACTAATCCATCTAAACAAAGTGGAGACACCAATAACATGCTTCACAAACCCGTGGCCTTGAGAAAGGGAAGCATTATGTAAATATCGACTGAATAAATTCATATCCAGACTGTGAAAGAGCTGGAAGAGACCTACTTTGAATTTGTTTGTCTTGACTGACTTTGAATGCCTGACTGAATACATGATGTTTATTCTTGAAAATTGATCCCAATTCATCTAATTATTTATTTGGAGTTTCTTTCACCTTTTTGTTTTTTTCAAAATATGCATGGGATGATTAGGATTTGTGAACTAGAGTAGAACTGAAACATATTTTCATACTCACTGCGTATAAAATATGTAGCTGTTTCAAGACCGGGGAATTATCAAATTAATATTTCAGACTTCGCTACATGAGGAAACGGCCAAACTAATATTCCTAACCACCTACATCTGCTCAGTCCTGTATACCATAAATGGGATTTATAGCTTCTCCATGGATTCTAATGAAAGCAAGCCCACCATGTTTTCTAAGTTATTTAAAACAACTCTTTACAGTCTAAAATAACAGTCCCTTAGAGATTTGGAAAAAGTAATTAATCATCTAAACAGTTAGTTTGGTTTCGAGGTTGATTTTTCAAACTCATCTAATAACTGAAGACACAAACAAGAGAAGGCGGGCAGAATAACAGTAACCTAAATCCTCGTATGGAGACATCTGTATTATAAAAAAAAGAAAGGATGATGATTCTGATTTTCCAAAGCAGATCTATAGCACTGTGGAAATAAAGTCTTTACCCGCCTGCTCTCGTTTCAACCCAGGAACACACAAATGACCCCTAAAAACCCACTGAGCCGTCCTCTCCCACATCCATAAAGGATTCCCCGGGGCAGAACATATCTTTCCTCTGTAGCTCTTGGCCTTGATCCAGGGATTAGGAGTGGAAGAGGACTGGCCTGTCTCTCTTCATATACACTATAACAGATTCTACCATATAGGAGCAGATGGCTGGCTGACAGACTCTAACTTTAATATAACCTATCTCACGCTCTACACTCATATATTATCATTTGAGTACGACATGTTGATTAAAGGATGGTGTCAGCCATTTGAAATTATTTGAAATGGTTCTCTTGCTGGTAAAACAGCAGGGGTGAGAGAATCGGCCTCTATATTTTTGCTGCCTATCAGCTAACTGAAATACCAAAAGATTAGGAATTGTGTGTGTGTGTGCGCCCTGAAGCTCCCCCAGCTTCCTGACGAACAAAAAGTTTGACATTTAGGATGTTTAAATTAGGAATGGGACGGTATCCTCAACTCGACAATGGCAATTGCAACTGTCAGTGCAAATATGTGAGACATTCATGTAAGAGGATATATACAAGTCAAAATATACAAATGTAAAACAAGCACAGACAGAGTGAAGAGAAGCTCTGAATATAACAGTTGACGTTACGTGAAATATATCTTCTGGTGTCTTATATACAGACATCATGCTGGAGTCATAGTTTTCGTTTTGAAAGAAGAAAACATGATCTCAAGTTAAAGTACTGTACATGTTAAAGAACAGAAACAGATGTCATACTGTTCCAGTTTGTCTGCATGGTGAATATCCTGACCTTCACGTATCACAAAAGACTTACTGTCCCTTGTTTTCCCTCTCAAAACCCGTAACTTGATGTGATTCGATTATCAGTCAATTTATCTGCATAATGTCACAAAAGAATAGCTGAATGTACATCTGCAGTGCTGCTTTTCACAAACACACACGCAATCAGTCTGTTTGCATCATCCAGTAACACAGAACTCATGATCACTGAAGCATCGCCGGCCGTACTTCACATTTACAGGCCCTCGATCCATAAAGTGAGACGTGTTTTGCATCCAGCAGCTGTACAAACCCACAGACAAGGCTCAACTTTCTACAAGGCAAAGTGGGCAACTGGCCCAAGACCTCAAAACCCCTCCAAGGTTCACTCCATGTAAATTGGTTTGTAGTTGCTCTATGTCAATGAAGGTGGATGCTGCATTTTTTTTTTTTTAAAGGAGTATTTTAAGTTGTATTTTATCAAATTACTCCATAGCATTGTATTCTTGGTTTCTGGGAAAATACAGTAAAACTACCATACACAATAAGCCACTCATAACTGGTGGAAGGTAGGATGGGTCATTACCTTTTTTTCCCCAGGGGAACCATAATATGTTCATTCATGCTATAACTTCTTGTTTTTCCTATATATAATGACTTTAAATTGAATCAAACTTAAGTGTGGAACAGAACAGCAAGTTGTGGTAATTGTGTGACTAAAGCTGCCTTCAAAATTAGTTATCCGTGTTGTGGATACTGATTCTCCAAAGACACCTTCTGCTGAGTTTTCTCAGGTGCAAAAGTTCAAGTATGTATGTGTTATGTAGATGTCTTCCGCCTCAGGCCAAATGTAGTGGCAGCTAATCAACATTCTGCCTGTGTTCCCTTCATCAGGCATTCGGAGCGACAATTTCAGGCAGTCGTGATGACCCTCAAGCAGAGTTGTTCCCCAAGCTGTAGTAAGACATCCTGTACTGCTCAGTGAGTGGTGAGAACACACATTCATATTCCGCATAGCAGCGAAAGCCAGCATCTCGTCTGTGCCTCTATTCGCACATGGCGAGCCAAAAAGTAGAGCAGCTGAGGCGCGGAAAGATGTGACCGAGCTTCCATTTTTCTCAGGTCTTAAATGGTTGTTAAGAGGAGAAAAGTCACAGCTGTGAGTTTTTCCGACCCCAGGTTAGTCTGGCAGAAAGAAGCCGACGGCAGAGAACAAGTAAAGCACTTTTCCGCACTGTTTTCCAGTTGAATATTTTACTTTATGTACTTGGCTTTCCAAAAACTGAATTTGACAGACTTTCAGCCACATAGAAAAATGAAAACAAATCTCAGTTTTTGAAAATAGGAAATATGTGAAAAATGATTTAGTGGCTTCAGTTTCAGTCAAGATTTTGCACAGCAACATCTTAAGAATAGCTGCTTCTACTTCTATAGGGTTTAGATGCTTAACTGGAATCAGACTGCACAGGGAAAATTTAGCTTTGTACAAGAAGAAACATGAAATAATAACCTGTTAAATCATTCAGTGATGTAAACTGTTGATTTAAAAAAAAGAAGAAGGAAAAGAGGAACAGCTTAAGGAACACTTTCAGGTCAGATGTGTAAGATTACAGAGACATGGGAACCAGAGAGAAATAAACAACAGGGATGTCTGTCGCTAAGTGAATTATGGAGGATAATTAGCGAGAGAGGCTTTTTTTCATCTGCTGGTCTCATCGTACAATTTAGAATAGCGGCACTAACTGTTTTGTCTCCAGTTTGTATAATCAACAAAATTATGTTTGCGCTTATGTCCTTTGAATCTCTTTGTACTTGTACGTCTGTTGCTGAGACTGTACAGGTTTTTCATACTACTGTGTGTGTTGGTGAGTCTGGTTTGGTCTCTGTGTAATATGTGTTTGGCGCCCAACTGGGGCTTTTGTCAGGAGTCTCAGAGGCCCCTAAAGTGACAGGAATGTGGGATTAGTTGTGTGTTTGCCCAACACTAAATGAAAGAAGGGCATGCTTAAATGAATGCAGTGCTAAAGAACCGCAGAAATTCAAAGCTCTCTGGGACCACACACTCTTTATGTTACATTTCCACCAAGGCTAGATTACCAAACAGACAATTTGCGGTAATTTGATGAATTGCAAATTTGTTTGGTAATATGTACCACTAAAGCACAATATAAACTGAAATGATGAGGCCATTAAAACCACTGATTGATTTTTTGGGACATTTGGGGGTAGAGGAACATGGCCAACATGTGTTGGCAGACAACTTCTTTACACTTGTAGTGGACTCAAAGCAACATTAGCATTCATTTGGAGTTTTGGAGCTGTGTATCTGGTTGTCTGATGAATGGATGTCCATTAATAGAAGTTAATATGTTTATAATGTGTTCTAGCAGCCATCTGCTAACTTTGTCTGCATGCATATATAAATATATATATACACACAGTACTGTCCAAAAGTCTTAGGCCATCATTAGATTGTTTTTTTTAGCAATGACACAATGACCATATGTAATTATTGCTCAGTCTCTTTATTAGAATACAACCAGAAAATACAGGAAATGTGTATGCAGTATTAAAAAACAGAAAAAATCTGGAAAAAAACAGCTTCTATTGGCTAAAGTGGCATTTGGTGTGACCTCCCCTTACACAATAGCAGGAACCTGGCTCTCTTAAACCTAAATGGAATGAAACCCTGATTAATATCATTGCTAACATCTGTATTTGTCCTACTATTTCATGGCAAAATGACTGCTGTGAAAAAGGTCAGTTGCACCAGGTTTGTACATTACATACACATGTTGTTTAACTCATTGGGAGCTTGCTAAAATGTACAAGACCAGCGTTCAATCACATTCATTCCATTCGAAATGCCAAAGATCACAGAATTTGACAGACATAAAATCATAATTTTGCATCGGCAGGGCTACTCTCAAAGGAAAATCTACTTCAATCAACTTCAGGACAGTCTCACTAAAAGAGTTCAAGATGTGCTTATAGTGGCAAGAAAGACTGACTTTTGCCTGTCGAAGCCATTCGGAAAAAAACTATTAAAACAACAAAGCTAATGGTGGCCTTAAACTTTTGCACAGTACTGTATATACATGCATTTCTAAATTACCACAAACAGACACACAGAAAGTCTTTTACAGGTAGTGTTGCTTGTCGGTTTTTAGTGGCTGAAGGCAAAATATAATAGAGCTGTTGTGTGGCTGTGACGCACAAATACGCAATGCACAGAAAAGTGGGGGAACTGTGGGTCAACATGAGCACACGGCTCATTTTTTTGCCGCAGGGCCGCTTCACTGGTTAATCCAGCTGCAGTTTTGACCACCATCAACAGAAATCCTTACACAATTCTACCCGAGGCAGGAGCTTTATATTCACTGCATGCAGCTGCATACCTGCCACCTTTCACTATCAGTGGCTCACACACACACACACACCTTTGACTTGTCACTCACTCCTCTACATTACCTGCAAATAGACACGTGCACGAGAATAAAAAAACCTGCATCTTAACATAGCAAAGGAGGACACAAACACCAGCACAGATACACGCTATTAAACTATGTGAGCACACACAACATACATGAAGTCAAGTGTAAATGCAGGCACACACACACAGAGAAACACACTCACACACGCCACCTTATCAGCCTGCGAAAAGCTGCAAGGCGACTGCTGTCTGTTTGTTTGTCTGCTTCGCTGTTTCTGGTGTGTTTGTGATACAACACGACCACATTCGCTCCCTCTGAGGCCGCCTTTATTCCCCCGGTGGAGATGAAATGTAATGGAGCCGATTCAATAAGAGAGCTGCCTCCTCGGGAAATGCGGAGAATCAAATCACACCAAATCCCTCAGAGCCTACCCAGCATTCACTGCTGCCTTCTAGTTGGGAGGGGAATAAAACAATGGTGGCTAATTCACTTGGCTCTCTGCGCAGTTACACTCACACAACAGGGATGAAGTGTGATACGGGCAATTGTTGACGGCTAATAAAGCTTCTACAATATGTTTTTAATGAATTCGGCTTATTAATTTGCAGTAAACATGAAATAAACACTCATTACGGGAGCTGGCAAGACATCACTGGATATTTTTCTCTTGTTACTTCATAATTTACAGTTCAGGGGATGTTTAGAAAAAAAACAAAACATGGCGACAAATGTTACCAGATGTAAATCATACACTCTAGGACTGCAGCGTGAATTATTTTTTTTAGCTGTAACGGTGGAAAAACATTTGGGAAGATAAAAACACTGAGCTTTGGACAATATTTTGCTTGGCAAGACGAGAAGGGAGAAAGAAAGACTAACACTGTCCCAGCAGCAAGGTTATGCAATTTGGTCGAGAGCCAAAGCAAGAAAACTTAAAAGAGAGTGTTCCCAACCTGACACAACACCGTACCACCTACACAACTAACCGCAGTGTAAAACTACCAACAACATTAGGCGCTACTGCATAAACATCCACGACTTCTAATTTACCGTCTCGTACGATACGTAGCTCTGACCGTAAAGAGGAAACATCTAAGGAACACATCTAATCCTCAAAGCAAATGTTACAAAGTGGACTTGAGAAGAAGAAAAAAAGCTAAATGTTGTTTCAGGCTTGTTGCAGCAGACTGCTTGAGCCTTCAGCCCTTACAGTCATGCTCCTTAAAGCAAAGGAAACGGCAGACTGTTCCCGAAAGGCTTCTGAAGCTCCTACCCACCTCCTTAGTTGTTGTTTTGTTTTTTAAACCTCTACAGTTAAATTGAATTTTTTGACAGCGCTACGTTTGAAGGAAAAAAGAAGCAATTAAAAATGAATTCCACTGGATATTTATACAGCTGCATGTTGTTGTTTTTTTTTCTTTTCTTCCCCCCCTTGTTTCCCCTTGGACTGCTAAAAGGCGCTGCAGTGCTAAGAAAGGCAATTGTACATTTTACAGCCCCAGGAGGAATTGAGAGACTACTGGGGGCGGTGTGCGGTTCTGGTTTTCTCATTTGGACATTGGAGAAGATTTTTTGGTCTGGTTGTTCAGCGGTTTGTGTTAGAAACTGACAGTACGGGGGTTAAGAAGTGAATTTCCTCTTGGGCAGCGCAAGCTTTCAAGATTATGCTTCAGGAAGATCACCAGTAGTAGCAGCGGTGGTGGTAGATGTAGTAGCAGAGGTAGTAGGAGTAGTGGTGGTAGATGTAGTAGCAGAGGTAGTAGGAGTAGTGGTGGTAGATGTAGTAGTAGAGGTAGTAGGAGTAGTGGTGGTAGATGTAGTAGCAGAGGTAGTAGGAGTAGTGGTGGTAGATGTAGTAGCAGAGGTAGTAGGAGTAGTGGTGGTGGTAGATGTAGTAGCAGAGGTAGTAGGAGTAGTGGTGGTAGATGTAGTAGCAGAGGTAGTAGGAGTAGTGGTGGTAGATGTAGTAGCAGAGGTAGTAGGAGTAGTGGTGGTAGATGTAGTAGCAGAGGTAGTAGGAGTAGTGATGGTAGATGTAGTAGCAGAGGTAGTAGGAGTAGTGGTGGTAGATGTAGTAGCAGAGGTAGTAGGAGTAGTGATGGTAGATGTAGTAGCAGAGGTAGTAGGAGTAGTGGTGGTAGATGTAATAAATAGACAAATAAAATCGATAAGAAGATAAAATTATAGCATGATAATAATAAGATAGTGTAAAATAAAGTAGACAAAAAATTAATAATAAAAAAACTTGATTAGTTTTTATTATGTCATCACACTGAAGATACATATCAGCTGTGATGCATACCAGATTTTGGACAAACTAAGTGCACAGTAAATGCTTGAAAATGTGCCTCTTATACACTATTATAATGCATTATAATCCTGTCTCAGCCAAACTCTGTGCACCATTTACAAAGTGCTACAAAATGCAACCGCAAGGCTTTTAAATGCACCCAGGAAATATGAACACATCTCTCCCAATTTTAGCTGCACTCCAGTGGGCTCCCCGCTTACCCATTCAATTGATTTCCAGATTTTATTGTTAAAGCTATTTATGGTTGATGCTCCCAAATTAAGACTGGTTACCAAGGGCGATTGCATCTTATAGCAGATCTCCTCTAGAATCTAAAATGATGTTCTGTGGGTTTGAACAATGTTTGTCTTTGACCCGTTCAGTCTGATTCTGAGTCATAATCATGTGACAATCACAATGTTGCAGCACCAAACAAAAGGACTGTACAAACATTAATATACCATGCTGACACATAAAGTGCCATATCACGCTGGATTTAGAGCATAAAATCAGCATAAAATATTGAAAATGTACAGACATCAATCAGCTTCTCTTCAATAAACCAAACAATAACCACCATAGATATAGCTAGTTAAATACATCCAGATTTGAACAGTGAAAAAAGGGCAAATTCAGCACAAAGCAACATTGTGCCAGTCAAGCTGACTTAATTGAAATCTAAAACTCTTTATATTTTACTTATCGCGGCATTCCTGCCATTTTAAAAGAAAAGTGTTCGTGCAGGAAAAAAAGAAAACATTTTCCATGTTATTGCTTTGATCAAATCTCCACAATACTTAAGCTCTGATATCAGTCCGCGCTGCCATTCGAATCCCATAATAACAAACACTCCCAGCGTTGTGTGAAACTCCCTTGCTCCTTCGCTTGGCATGGCAGAGTCTAATTCACTTCCTTTTCAGTAGGGGGCAGACAGGAAACAGGAAACACGCTTCCTGGTTCTCCCAGGAGGTATATTTTTCTTACAATTGGGAATCTGGGAACGAAACACAATATCTTTAAGGAGTTTGTGTTTCTGGCATCTAAGCTGCTGTAATCAAAGACGCCTGAAAAAAAGAGCATATGTGCTACATCTGAAGCGGCCTGGTTAGCTATGAGGTTTACATATACAGTTGGTTACAACTACAGTTAGGTGTAACGGCATTGTCTTTAACCATGTAAAGGATATTATTTCTTCTATCAGAAAGTATTTGAACACATTTTGTGCTCTAAAATTCACAAGTCCAAGAATTATGTCTAGGAAAGTTGATGGAGAAGCAAAGTTTTCTCACTAAACTAATTGAGTTATTTAGTTGTGGTTATCCATTGTAGGGCTTATTCTACTGTGGATACACTGATTAAGTCAAAAATGCTTGTGACAGGTTCCCACATCCTAAAATGAAATCTACAAATTGCTTAAATTGTCCAACCAAATTCATTTACTAGGATATAAAACCTTTCATGAACAACTTTAACACTGTTTTCTGGAAACTCTAAATGACTACTTGACCTTTTATTTCCGCATTAAACCATAATTTGCTCTAAATGTTAATGTCGTTATGTACTAAAGTGGAGATGGTTTCACCCCCAGGATTAAATAGTCTAAATATACTGAGAGGAGAATACATATTGCTTTGGTGGTCAATGAGTAAAAAAGCTGTAAACTTTTTTAATAAGACCATGATTAGAATCTAAATGAAAAGTGAATTCCCTCACCTAATTAAATAGGTTATATTGTATGTTATCATCTGCTGTGAATCTGCATACCATCACACAGCACCACATCAGGGACTCGAAAGGATAAGAAATTCAGTGACAACAGCAGCGCGATGAATTATGAATCGATACGAGCTGCAGCACTCTCGAAGTACACACAGGCTGCCTGGGCCATCTGGGGATCCGCGAAAAAGCCGCGACTAAGACAAACTCATTCATTCAAGCTCCGGCTGTACTCGCCTGCGCTGCCTATGTTTCTGTTACGCTGCAGGGCTCTCCTCGTAAAAAAAAGGCTTTCCAGTTTCCCAAATCCATCTTAGGGCTACGAATCTCTTCGTTCATTGATCGAAGGAGCAGGATAGAGGGAGCGACACAGCACAGTCACACTGCAGTGCTGAGAGCTGCTTCTGCTTCTGCTGCTGACAAGATGTAAGCTTTGAGAACATGCTGGGGCTTTCATTTGGACTTTGCTTTGGGTTATAAGTTTCATAACTACACTTGGCTGCTGTATAGGACTGAAAAGTAGAGGCACAGAGACACAGGATCTCCAAGCCAGGTCAGGGTGATTATTTTAAGCTGACTGACAGCTGTCAATCATGAACAGAGAAGGTCTGAGCTGTCCGCAACTCAAGCTAAATACTTCTAGGGGAAATGCAACTAAGTGAAAAGGTGGCAACTAAGGTGCAAACAACAACAGCGAGTGAGAAATAAAGAGAGATAGAAAGGTCAAGTGAGACAGAAAGAAAGACTGATATTCAAAGGTTTCCATTCTCTCTCTCCCTCCCCTGAGAAATCCCACATACCCCTCCCCAACTCCCTGAGAACAGCGCATTGTGTCTAGCAGTCAAGCGAGCTGACATTTACCGCCTGCCTTCTGTTGCTATGATTATTTTCTCCTGCAGGTGTGATAGCCAGCTAGCCTCAGAGTTACGAGACCTGGGAATGCAAAGGCAGACCTGGACAGACCTATTTACAGGAAATACCAGGACTGGGTTGTGCTTTGGAATTGGAGGTAAAAAAGGTTGCTGAACAGTGAATGGCAGCAGCTCGTCACCTGGGCCTGAACAGAAATGGCACCTTAAGGGGGGGGATTGTGACTCCAGTGGAATTTGTTGACTGTTACCAAGTAATTAAATTGGGAATTGAGGAACGTTCAACGACATTAAACACAACACAACATTCAAAAAATCACAAAAATCCAGCCTTACCTGTCTGCAGACGGAGGCCGGTCATTGCGGGCCTTGCTGACTTGGGTGTAGAGGGAGTCGGAGTGCTGGTGCTGGTGGTGTGGATGGAGGTGCGGGTAGTCGTCTCGGGGGCTGTGGGGCCGGCTATGGCCGCTATCCACGGAGGTATTCAGGGGGTTGATGCCTGCGTACGGGTGCTCTTCCTCAGAGGCTCTCTCTGGCGAGCGGCTGATGTCCAGGATCTCAGCGTAGTCCCGTTCTCTGGCTTGGCGCTCCCTCAGCTCCCTGGTCTTAGCCTGGATCCTGATGGTGAAGATGATGAAGGACACTTTGATACTAAAACTTTGCTGGAGAGAATTTTTATATGAAGTCACACAAATGTAGCTCTGTGTAGCTTGAAGCTGTCTGATAAAAATCTATGTCGTTTTGGTACTTTATTATATTCTTTAGGCTACTTTGAAATGTTGTTATGTTGGATAAAACGTTGACAAATTCATCCATGTGTTACTGTTTTATCTATAAATCAAAACCTGCAATAAACCCCTGTACTTAACTGTGTTACCTTTGACAAACATAATGTCCATATTACTTTATCTTGTAACCCAAACTGAAACAATTGTCCATGAAATGCAATATTTACAGTACATTTACTATTGGATGGCACTCCTAACCATACCGATTGACCATAAGATGAGTCCTGGAAGGTATAAGCTTGAGTTACTATGTTGTAAATGGGTTGCAAATTTGTTTTCTCAGTCAGATATGTTCTTGATTGTAACAATTCAGCCTCAGTTACTGGAGCCAGAGAACCATTAGAGACCATATTGATATTAGAGAGAAACCCAATTAAAAGGAAAGAGTTAGCGAATATGAAAGAGATTTTACTACAAAATGCATTCAGTTATACGATACTTACCATTTAAGCCCAGGCTACAGGCTGTGGGCTTTAGAGTTGGTTGTTACAACCATATATACTGTGAGATACGTTGTCTATTATCTACACCTATTATCTAACCCTATCTCTAACCCTCTGGCATCAGGTATTTAATTCACTGGAGAATCAAAAACAGACATTCCAATTTGACTGTTTTATCAATAAATGGCTTCTCAAAGGAATTTTTAGCATATCATACATACTTTAATCACGATACAGTATACGTGCCTCCCTGCCATGATGATGATAATGATGATGCCATGACATAATTTGTATCTAAATCACCTACCTAAAGAAAGCAATTAGCTGACCTTCCAAAATTGCAAATGTTAGTATGAGAACATGAGCTCTGAAAAAACTGTAAATTAGCAAACATGTCTGGTTCTCTTCTGCACCCAACAATTACTTGTCGGTGCAGATTATATATAATACTGCCCACTAACTAACTCACAAAACTCACTACACAAGCACATCAAATTGTGACTTAAAGCACATACTGTCATGATACAGGCAGAACTAAACACATATTAAGGAGCTGTGCAAGATATGAACGGCAGTGAAATTCTTTATGAATGATGGTTTAAAATCGCTCCGTGGGAAACAGACTAACTCCACACTAGTTACCACTTTGTCAAGTAAAACCTTCACGTTGCCGAAGCTTCGAGTTGACGCCGTAAATCTCTGGTGTCTCATTAACAAAAAACACCAGACGTGACACTGCAACATCTGCATGTGATTGCTTATTACACCTTTTGAACTTTCCATTATGGAAGAGAGAACAGAGATGTGGAGTCCATTATTCATGCTTTATTTTACCCCCCACTGAAAAATACCATAAACAATGCATAATAGGTTCTCGCCCCCACGCCTCTTTGTATTCACATAGTGCTACTAATGTATAGCTACCATGCTTTTCGCTTTCTATCTCTCTGAAACACACACAGACACACACCTACCTTTGACACCTCTCTGTCTCACACACACAGACAGACACGACCCGAACGCAGAGAATTCACACACACAAACTCGTTCTCTTTAGGCCATTATCTTGTGAATAACTGGCAACACCATTTTCTACAGCAGGGGGACTACCTATCGCGCAGCCCCGTAATTACAGCCTTGCCAATTATCAGAGCTTTACAACTACCAATTATCATACCGCTCTCTTTTCTCCAGGCCCCTTTTTAATGGCAGTGGGAAAGTGAATGGGACAGCCGCAGCGGTGACGAGGTAGGGGGTGCAACTTCCCTGAACGCTCAGCGGGCTAAAATCTGTAATGCTTCCTCCAGAAAATTTGCATGCTGTGAATACTGAAACAATAAGTCTAATAATAAGGAGAGCTCATCATGGGAGGGGACACACTGTGGATTTAAAATAAAAGAGGCAGATATAGGTGGGAATTCGACTTAAAATGTTGCCTTAACAGCTCCCTACTGGGTCTGGACAGGGGTAACAAGCTTTTTAGCAAAAGGTGTTCTTATTCCAACAAGTTACTCCTGGTCAGATGAAAGCTTGTGGACTTGCACGCTGTCTATGCACTATTTGTGGAATCAGCAATTATCTAATAGCGCAGAAGGAAGCAAGGCCCTTGAGGGATCTATCTTTAAACCCAGAGGAAAAACAGTGTTTTCCACCATCGCAGAAAGCAACAGCAGCAGCAGCAGCATCAGCGGCAGAAGTGGGAGCAGCTACTGATTGTATACACAAGCGCTGTGGCTGATAAGATAAGGCCAGACATACCAATCCAGCGCCTGGCCTTCTCCATGCAGACCCCCCCTCCCCCCGTCCATAACGAGGCACTGGACAGGTCAATGGGGCCAGTTTCTGAGTGAGGAAGGATGCAGCTTTGAAACCAGTTGCGGTGTGTGAGAAAGGACACAATCTCAATTCTTAAAAAGCTGAATAATTGAAAAAGGGCAAAGACGGCAACCTCCATTTGTGGGTGAAAAACGGGTCTGAAAGAGAGTACATGCTGAAGGTACAAACAGAGCTTTTAGCTTTTTAAACAGATGCGACTAGCCATTACTCTCATTATTAATCCATCTGTTGACAATTTTTCTTGCTTAATTGAATTGTTTTGTCTTCAAAAAATGTTAAAAAATGATCAAAATATTCCACAGTCTAACTTAACATCTTAAAATTGCTCAACAAGATTTCAATTTACATTAGTATGAAATAGAGAAAAGCAGCAAATCCTCACATCTGATACTTTTTTAAATGATAAATGTCAATCGATGAGCAAAAGTTTAAGTTAACTACAATCCAAAATAACTTAATCATAAATATCAAAACCAATAAATCAATTACAGTATTCTTAACTACATATTAAAGGAATACTCCACCAAAAATTCAAGGCTTTGATTTATTGTCAGCCATTCCCAAACTATTCCATTTCTCTTCTGTCCTAAACTTATTATTTAACCAAAATATCAACTAATAAACACCTTTTATTCATCACTAGCATGGTTAGCCGTCTATATTTGTTATTCACTACCTACATAAGCAATCACAGTTGCTTGCAACAAAAGTAAACAGCTATTTGTTATGGTGACAATTAAAAGCTGTGTCATATTTAGAGGGGAAACAAGTATGTATAACAAGCGAGTTCATACATGGACGATGGAGGAGTAAATTAACCTAAAGCTACCCTTAAAGTCTGCAGGGAGTCATTGTTAAGTGGAGTATTCCTTTAAGACGAAATCTAAGCCTCCCATCTATGTCAACTTGACAAGCACTTAAAGGAAATGTTGCTAAAAATGTTTCACAAATACAATTACGTTGATTGAAACGGGACAGGAAGGAAAACCACACTTGGCTAATCATTACCCTCACAGTCCCAAAATATTTAGGTAAGGACAAGACTTGATGAGAGATGGAAACACTCTCAGCATGAAGGGTAACTGATAAAAATAATTTTAAAAAAGCAATGAAAGAGGAACAAAAAGAGTGCGTAGAAGGACGAGAGGAGAGGGGGGGGGGCAGCAGATAAAGGGGTATAGAAATGACAGGATGGGACATTATGGCTGCAGAAATGTGTTTGACGAGTGACCTTTCTACCACATCAAGCCAGAACAATGGTCCATTATGTGCTATTGTGCCCACTGTGTAATAAACCTTCATCTTTTTGCTGTAATGCTGACACGAGTAATAGACCACGATGAAAGGCAGGAAATACATGAAAGGAGAAGGCCCAACGGGATAAGATGGCTACTGAGATTCCTTCTGGATTGATAACACGGATATTGAGAAATGCTTTATGATATGGCGACATGTAGCTTCAGCTCGTTTTGAAGCACTTCTGTTGTATATAGATTGAACTTGTAACCTTTTGGCCAGATGATTGCCTCTTAAGACACCTACAGATGTCGTACACTAACCGATACAGTCTCAACCAGTGTTGAGACTAAAGCATGCCTTCAAAACAGAAAAAACAGAAAGGTTGTCCAGCAAAAATGTTTATTCTTGTAGGGTTTAATATACTACGGTATTTCCTTCCTTTTTTCATACAGGAAACAGTTCGAGATCTTGTAAATAGAGGAAAATCATTTAAGTCAATAGTCATCATCTACAGTAGTGTCCCTCATTGAGTGGTCGAAACCTATATTTTCAGTAATGTGTCAGCCTGTGTATTGGCCAATGTCTCAATTTTGATAATACAGCAAAACTTTATTTTATCTAAACATGTATAATCAAAAAAAACAAAGCGTCCTGGTGCATATTAAGGTTCTTGAACTGATGTGAATGTTTCTACTGTCTGAATCAGGTCAAAAAACACCCGATAGATATATTGGTCCGTCAATATTGGCCTATCACAGATATATTGGTATTGGTGTATATGCTGTCCAATATGTGTCAACATTTTTTCTTTAAAGTTATATAGGCAGCATTTTTTATATATTTGATTCTTTTTCTTAATTCAAGTTTGATATATGCGTACATGTTTTTTGTTGTTTTCTGTTTATAGTTATTGATAATTATTAAATTCTCTGAAGTTTACTTTTTTATTTACTGATATCATTTAATACAATAAGGCTTATTCCTAAACTGTAGAATATGTCTTCATTACATATCTTTGTCATAAGTGATTCCCACATTTGATGGATCATTGTAAAAAATGTGTACTTAATGTCTGTTTTTAAGTACATATTGGCCAATATATCAATATTGGAATTGTTTTACTCCCTAATATCAGTATCAGCCCCAGAAATTCATCATTGGTCAGGCCCTAGATATTATACATTATATTCATGTTAACAAAAAGTAAGTGTTTCCATATGTGTGTGGCTTCTTATCTGATCTACAAATAGCCACACATTTTCCCAGGCAAGCATCAGTGTACAATCTGAACTGTCTGTCTAGATTTGTGCGTCTGGCTTTGGGTTGGAGTCCTCTGGGATCCGAGATTTAAACCTGCGAGGAAATCCATCCATCTAGTCAATCACAGCTGGATTAATCGTAGCCTCTGGCAGCGGCCGATCGATAGGCGCTCTGCAGCGAGGTGCCGGTGGCTCCCAGCTGAACCTCGGTTTTGTGAAACACGGCTAACTGGATCGTTGCTTAACACCGAAGCAGCCGCAGTCATCCCTCAGTGGGATCTTGCCGTCATTATCAGAGTTTCTCAGCTAGTGTTTAAATACAAACAAGGAGCATACTTGTGCTTTTCGGGTGCTCGGGGAGGGCGTACGCTTGGTTGGACTGAGTCAAATATTTAATGCTGAACAAAATAATTAATGTATTGACTTAGGAATTACTGTTAGACTATCCTATTTTTTTACCCAGAGCTTTCTACATGCCTAAACCATTCCACTTTTACAAAGGAAAGAACAAATACATGTAAAAAAAAAAGTAATTTACCCACATGAGGCCTTGCCCCAAGTATGAAATCTGAAGAAATAGGTGGAAATATTGGCTTTACTTCCACTACTACTTCTAAAAAAAGATAGGTAGCCCTACATTGGTTACATATAATATTAAACAACATGTAGTAGTTTCAGAAACCATTCAATCCATTTTTAAATAAACATTTATGTGGTGCAGACGTAAATTAATCTGTATTAACTGATTTTTTTTTGGTCAATAAATAATCCTACATTCTTTCTGAAGACAAAGAACATGTAATGTACCACAAACGATTAAACGAAATCTACAGAGGTCATGTGCTTTGAAGACACCGTAAGTCTGCGAAATGTGATGTGAATGTTATCTCTGACACCTGTGCACCAGAAAAGTAGTCCTGAATAGGTTTCAGTGGTCCATCAGACTAATAAAAGCAAGGGATTTCTACATTTAAGGACATGAAATGAGAATGGATTAACATAAAAAAAGGAACTCATACAGAACATTTAAAAGATATCCAAGCTTACCACTAAGTCGTCTGACATGGCATTTGCGATAACCTTAAGCCAATTAAAAAATAAAGACTTGGTTATTATCATATTATTGGACTACTCTCTGCTCTGCAAGCATAAAGGAAAGAATTACAAACCAAATTTTTCATAACGAGCAATTGTGACAAGTAATGACTCCTGCCCCTACACCAAGAGCAAGGGAATTAATTAGCTGGCTGGGCTGTAATGGCCGTGGCATTTATAAACCCCCACCCAAAAAAAGAAAAGAAGAAAAAAAACTGGCACAGTGCCACATGACATTTAGTTGGGCTAATAGGGACAACATTTCAGTGAGAAAGAAACTTGTGGTGTACGGGCAACTTCGTTTTTGGTGCCCATTTGGTAACAATTTTTTGCTTTATTTAACTATTAAAATCATGTTATTTTAATGAAAGTTTATTTACCAAGTTCAAACTGTCAATTCATTTTAAGTTTGTAATGTTATAAAGAGATTTCCTTCAGTTTGATTGTTATGCTGTATTGAAAAATGCTTCTCGAATTGTAGTCGAGACCTCGATTTTATCTTCCGTTGGGCTCATCCTGTTGTTAACTTGCAACAGACGAGTGTACAGTCAGACAGAGCCGTAACTAGGTAACAATATATTGACACATGATTTATTGTATTATTGTATTGTTTATTGTAAGTAATTATTAATGTATGTCAATGCTTTCTTTTTTTTTTTTTACCATATAAACCAAATGATTTTGAATGATGTACCATATAGGGGGTGGGAGTGAGTTATTATTGTCATTATTTATTTATTTGTTTTTTTAGTCTAATTTATCTATTTATGTATTTGTTGTTGTTTTTTTCTTATTTCTTATTTTTGTGTGTGGTTAAAATTGTGAAAAAGGGAATATGCCTGTAAAGTATGTACATATTCCATAATTTGTTTATTTTCAATATCTATACAAAAAAAATATATGGACACACTTGTCTGCATAGTTGAGTATATTTTTGGTCTGAGGCTATTTACGTGGTTTGGGATAGGCCCCTTATTTCCAAATTGAGGGAATTCTAATGCTACAGCGTACAACATTTGTAATACACAATAGTGCACTTCAAATGTTGTAACGCGATGGCGGTTGGAACGTCTTTTTTGTTTTAACAAGACGCATAAAATGAGCTCCATGATGAAATGTTCTGTTTGAGTTTGTTGTAGAAAATGTGAATGGCCTGCACAAAGCCCTCGCCTTGACTCCATTAAATACCTTTGGGATGAACTGTTAACGCTGACTACAAGCCAGGCCTCATCTCCCCAAATTATTGGCTGACCTCTGTAATGCTCTTATGGCTGAATGGAAGCAAATTCCTGCAGCCAGTTTCTAAAATCTGGTAAAAAATTAAAAAAAACCTTCCCAGGAGGATGGAGACTGTTCTAGCAGCTGCTTAATGTCCATGTTTTTTGAGTGAAATGTTCAAAAAATGAAAGTGCTGGAAATGTTCGACTGTCCACATATTTTTGGCCATATGGTGTAGATTAACTGATATAAAAAAAAAGAAGTGAAATAAGTGAACAAACAGTAGATGTGCTTATCAAAGCAGGGAGCAGTAATAGAGGACCAACAAGCCACAACCAAAATTAATTTTGCACTCCACTAGCTTTAGCGTTTTAACTTCAATGAGCAGATAGACGGAGGGATGAGGAAGCAGAAGGAGGGGAGCAAACATAGAAGCTTACACTTGTGTAGCTATGATCAAGACCACCAAAAACATGTGTTTTTCTTGGCTTAAAAAGCAGTGTGAGTGATCCAGAGGAGAGATAGCAGGAGTATCTGGTTTACTTTGATTCATATAGCTCAGTGGAGCTGCAACGTTAACAATTATTCCCATTTTCATCTTGGATCCAGTGTGGCAGCGCACATGTGAGACCAGAGACAAAAGACTTTGACTACGACAGCAGCAGCTGAGCAGAAACACACGACTGAACGGCAGATACTACATCACAAAGAACTCACCTCTCCTGCTCCATCCTCATCTTCATCGTCTCTTCGTCTGAAGCCTGCATGTCTTCTAGCCTCCACTTGCTGGATCCTTTACGATCCATTTTTTCACCGGGCCGCTCGTCCTTACGGTGCTTCCCAAACCTGGAACACACAGACACAAAAAAATACAAACGGTTAACAGGCTGTAGCATTTTGGTTTTTTATCTTGTTTGTAGCTGTTCAACACGATTCTTATTCGTCCTGAGTCACTGGTGTAGTTGTGAAAATTACATGAGCAGATCAATTTTATCTCAGGCTATAGAAGTGGATCAGAGAAGATTGAAAAAGTTAGAGGTCACAGAACAATTTCAAGGAAAACTTTTGGACATTTAGACACTAAGACTTTCATATCCTGTGACTTACAATGAGAGAGCAGGTACAATTACAAAAAAAAAGTTACATTTCTTCAAACTGCTGCCTTCCAGAACTTCGACAGTGACTAATAGTTTAAAATATTGTCTGTGATCACAATATACACCCAGAAAATATGATTCAACAGTCAATCAAGCCCTCAAATGAACCATTTGAAAAGTATTTTTCCCAAGTTTAAACCCCAATTCAGCTCATTTAAAGCTGCGGAGTCACAAATGAAGAGGGCGTAGTTGCAGCCCATCGCGGTAATTATATTCATAGGGAGGGAGTGACGCTTAACGAAATAGGAGCCATTGCAGAGATATTTCAGCTTGATTGACTCAGTATAAAGCCGCAGCCTGTTGAAGAAATGACTTTGGCACCGCGCTCGTTTCCACAATGAACCTCCGTGATTATTCACAGGGAAATTGGTCCGCAGAGAATATCTATGACTTCTGAAGAGACAACGTAGAGAGAAACCAAAGGAGGTGTGTGTACGTGTGTGTTTTAATGAAAGAGACAGAAGAAGAGTGAACAAGAGAGAAAAAAGTGCTGAAGAAACTCAATGAATGAAACATTAAGACTGAAAACTAAACTATGATGAAGAATACAAAGAAACCCCCAAGAGGTGTGTGTGTGTGTACCTGTGTGAAAGAGATGAAGTAAGGTAAGAAAAAAAAAAAAGAAAGATAAAAAGAAAATGAAGGCAAGAGAGAGTTACAGGATCAATAGCAAGCCAAAGAAGTGAAAACCCCAAATGTGGAGTGTGTTTAAGAATTAAAGAGAAAGAGTGTAAATTGACTGAAAAACAAAAAAAAAACACATACACACTGAGAAATGAGTTTATGAATACGTATGTGTGTGTGTGTGTACATGAAAAGCATTAAATAATGAAGAATTTAAAACAAGAGAAAGACAGAAAATCTATGAAAGAAACATAGACAAGTGAGTGAATATGTAGAGAAAACCCAGTGGTGTGATTGTGTAGGCGTGTGTGTGTGTGCATGTATGTGTGTGTGTGTGTGTGTGTGTGTGTGTGTGTGTGTGTGTGTGTGTGTGTGTGTGTGTGTGTGTGTGTGTGTGTGAGACACTGAGAAACTAAATAGGAAAAAAGAAAATAACACTGAATGGGAAAAAATGAATGAGAGAGAACAATCCAAAGACTATAATGAAGAAATAGTGAATAAAGAAAAGTTAAAGAGATGATTTGTGGGTGTTTGTGTGCGTGAATGACATAAAAATCACACTCCATCAACAAAGAGAGAGAGAGAAGGACCACACGTGTAGCAACAGTTCCCACAGTATAACCTTAATGTCTTGAGTCTTTTTCCCACAACTATCGTAAATGATTCTGGATTCCTTCCATGACCTGGAAACTGCTCCTTCCTAGTTTGTGGTGTTGATCATCTGGGAAAATGTCTAAAGCAGAGCCCTGTTAGCTTTCACAACAGTTGGACCTGCCATAGAGAAAACAACAGGCAATCTTCATCTCGCTCATACATTACATGAATGAGATGGAAGATATATTGTAGTGTCGTACTTTAAATATGGACAGATCCACTATGAGTCTTTCAGGATAGACAGAAACCATAGAATAACGTAGTAAAATCAGCTATATAGCTATGTGAGTCTGGATTTAAGCTTTAAGTCTCTAATTTTGCAGCATCCTGATGAACTAGTGGACTGAAGCCAAAAACAATTGTATTGAAGTTCTAGCAAAATCATCAATGCTAACCAACCCTTAGTATACACAGGATACAGATGCTGCCCAGAGGTTTAGCATCTGGTGTTTTTGTTGACCACCATGAGTGCATCTCACAAAAAAAAGCAAAGAAGACAGATTAGATGGTTAGTGGTGAATCTTGTTTTCCATCATCACATGTGCTGGTGGATTTGTCAAACTGTGAGTGAAGCAGTTTGACGTTTATTCACTAACTAACTAAATGACTAGTTAAATAAATAAAGCTTTTCATTAAAAAACATAAAAAAAGTTCTTCAATTGGCATTCTGGTAACCAAGAGGTCAAAGATGCTAACCACATAATTGTGACACTTGGGGAACTTTGCTGAATGATGTCCCTATTCTTTCTCCTTTATTTCCTCTTGCCTCTCTACAATCTTAAATAAAGGCAAAAATATCAAAAATAATATATAATAAACCAAATTAACCTGCACAATCTTACTCAGGAGAAAAATGAAAAACATTTCAAAGTATCCATACGATATTCTTCTTTAAAATTAAGAATTACTACTAGTTTCTATTGGAAAACTTACTCTTAGTAACTCTGATTAAGTGAAGGAAGGAAGTTAAATGAAGGTAGTACTTCAATGTTTCTGATATCCCTCGAACGCTGTGACAAGTCAAAACATTCAAAAGAAAACAGATGCTGATGCTTTGGAGTATAAATGACAAAGTGAAGAAAACCAAAAGATGAAAATGAGGAAACGAAACCACAGTAGGAGGAGGGGGGGTCCCGGAGAGCCGGGTCCATTACCTGATTAATTCAACTACGGCCGTTTGAAATGCTCAGAATGACGGTATGCTGTTAATGCTAAGAGCACGAGCAATCGATCACAGCGAGCGGCAGTTGACACTTTCTCTCTCCACACCACTAACTTTCATTAACAGTCCCTTAAAAAACACCCGAACTCTCCTTGTCACACTCACACACACACACCAAGATTTATGACTGGATAGGAAAACTTTGAAGGAGGAGACACAGTATTAACCGTGACATCGGGGCATTTAATGATCTTATATTCCAGGCACAGTTAGGCCCGCCTCGTCATGTGACCCCGACGCCATCGATAAAAACGGCTTTGACGGGTTTGTGCGGTTACAAAAGACAACTTCAAAATGTCAGGGATACAGCTGATTCAATACAGCAGACCACCCATGTGTCAATGCTAATCCTTTTAACTGCACAAAAAGTGACAACTAATTTTTTTGTGTGTGTGTGTATGTATAATGTGGGCACGTTTTGGTGGCATATTGGATATGCAGCAGCACTGAAATGTCAATAAAGCTGAGAAGTCAGCACATCACAAAAATAGCAAATTTAGGATAAAGTCAAGACTGAATGCCACTAGAATATGCTCACAGCGTGACGGCATCCTTGAAAATGTCAAGATGTCTGTGATAATCCAGACATTTCGGTCTAATTTCCCCTCCCTCATTTTGATAGATGTGACACCTGGCATTGCAAAATCATTGCTGGGAGAAAGTTTGAAAACTTACTTTGCCGTCTCTGTCGGGACAAATTATTGAATAAAACTTCTGTAATATTCTGTGTAACAAAAACCCTTAAAATGTTCCATGACATCATACCTCATGACCAATGTAACATCTAAGTGTTACTGAAGGGTTAAAACAGCTTTCCATCATAAAATCAGATATATTATAGAGTGTATTTTTTTTTAAAGGAGAATGACATCCACTTAAATTGGTGGTACAACACATCATAATTAGTTTTACCAACAGCTGACAAAGAAACTGAGATCTTGCATGTGTGTCTGAGTTTATCCACGTTAGCAGCCTTGATATGAACTGATGGTGATGTTGCTCAAAAGTGAAACATTTCAACAACTACTGGATAGATTCCAGTGAAATGAATCCCAATAACTTTAGTAATAATCTGACTCAGTCAGGATACTGCCAAAATGATGTGTGTGCTAACATGCTAATATTAGCATTCAGCTCAAGACGTAGCTGAGCCAAAGTAAACCCTGAGGCTCACCAAGACCGAAGCATATTTCTACACTTTAAGTCTATTTTCTTCCATTTTGGCCACACAGTGAGTGTGTGTTGGGCTCTGAGCTGCCAAAAAGTGAGTGACCTACAGTCAATACAGTCAATGTGTAGACACAGACTGATCATAATAAGCTCATGCTAAGCCTCCTGGTGTAAGAAGCAAAATTTCATCCAGCTAACAATATTTTTTTCTTTTTCTGGTGTGTAATGAGCAGAACAGCCTCTCAGGATATTCATTTGTAGGCACAGCAGGCGATACATGAACTAAGTACCAGTGAACACAATATTATCAGCAGCTTAATTTTGTAGATTATAAGAAATATCATTATTAGCATCTTATCTCGTGGATGTCAGGGGAAAGGATCGAGATGCATGGATGTCCCTCCCTGCATGACTAATATCTACCTATAATAATGAAAGCGCGAGTGTCTGAGAAAAACCCACTGGCAGACGGCGAGAACATTCAAAAACCGGCATCGCATCATGCTTCGTCGACACATCATGAATATTGTCGCAGTGTGAAAGCCTTTCCTAAGTTCAGGCTTGTTCACTTGTTCATGACACACTCTCACTGAAACCACTGCAAAATTAGCGCAGCTCTTGAATTTCTGGGCAACGACCATCTTCACCGATGCCAAGCTAACAGACTGGGTGTTGCTTCTGAGTCCAAGTGATGATCAGAGAGTGAGAGAGAAAGAGAGAGAGAGAGAGAGAGAGAGAGAGAGAGAGAGAGAGAGAGAGAGAGAGAGAGAGAGAGAGAGAGAGAGAGAGAGAGAGAGAGAGAGAGAGAGAGAGAGAGAGAGAGAGAGAGAGAGAGAGAGAGAGAGAGAGAGAGAGAGAGAGAGAGAGAGAGATGGGTACAGAGTTGGCAGGCTGTTCAGTTGGCAGGGGTTGATGGTGATGAGGCTTTGATTGGGACTGAGTGTGAGGCCTTCGAGACATGAGAGGGTCAGGCGGTGGCAGCTCTGTTGATCTCACACACACACACACACACACACACACACACACACACACACACACACACACACACACACACACACACACACACACACACACACACACACACACACACACACACACACACACACACACACACACACACACACACACACACACACACCAAAGTTCAATCTCCCTGGCGCTGCTGCACCAAACGCCCTCACTCACTCATTCACACACACACAGACAGTCGCTCAAACACATGACACTCTTCGGGAGCTCTTGACATGCTGAAGAGCCACTCTGGGGAGCTAACTTGTGCTCACATCACATTTGGGTAGTGTGACACGGCTCCGCGTTCAACACACTTTAAAAAAACTGTAACTGTCGTTCTCGACACATGCAGCCTGGGTGGTTTGGGGCCAGCTCACGCATTTGCATGCTGTTTCATCATGACATTTTGACACACTAAAAACACTAGTGTAGCATGCCATTTTCTGACTTGAAAAAAAAACCAAAAAAACTTTTAATAATGTATTTGTTGCTAAGTGCTCACTGCTGCAGTGTTTGCTCAACTGAAGGTTTTTCTACACATCACCCGTCAGTCAAATAAATGAGTGTCACTGGGACGTATTTCTACTGTTGAATAATAACAATAAAAACAATAAAATATTCATATAAGATGATTTAGATATTTCTCCTCTGTAAAGATATACAATAAATGATCAATTCTACATGGCTTCATTAACCAGGTACCAAAGCAAGAGTGCATCATTTCTACAAAGTGCAGCATTTATGCACAAAAGTTTAAAAAAAATCTATTTGGTATACAAATAGATTCAGAATGTATTAACTAGTCACTTTTATTAATAGTCACTTTATTGATCCCAATGGGAAATTTAGGTTTCCACTAGCTCAATGTAAGCACGGAAGTAATAAAGCAACAAACAACAGACAATAAAAAGACAAGAGATGTAAGAGTAAAAAAAAAAAAAAAAATAGCAAAATAAAAAACATATGTAATGTCTAAAAGTAAATAAGAATATTAAAATCCTGAATATGCAACTAAGCTACTATCAAGTTTGGTTAAAAATGAAGTCGCTTTACTTCATTGCAATTAACTTTAACAGTGTTATATTATTAAAAGAGATGAACATCTATCACTTTTGAACAAATATAGGGTAAGTTAGTCAGTTAAATGGGAGTTATAAATATGAATATGATAAAGAATCTATTCTTAACAAACCTAAATATGAACAGCCTATATAATATTAACAACCTCCTGTGATCCAGATTAGTTTCTCTGATAACGTCCACTTTGAATTGTGTGTTCAGATGAGGAAATGTAAAAGCTTGAACCACAAGTCTGCTGTATCAATACTGAATTTTTGTGTGTGTGGATTATTCCTTTAAATTTGGTATGCAATCCAGAGTAGGCACACAGTTGGGTGGAATATATCGCACATCATTATTTGGGAGCGCACAGCTGTCTCTGCCAGCAAACATTGGGCGCGGATCAAACAGGCAGTCAGACGGAGTTTTAATGGAGCAGGTCTGATGTGGCCAATATCGAGCCAATCACAGCGCCATAACACTGATGTTCTGACAATGCATACCAATCATTATCATCTGAGGAGTACTGGATTGTACAGTGTGTATGGATTTGCTGGGGAACATGTGTGCAATTGACTGAATCCTCCCAAGTCTGTGTGAGTACAATATATGTCTGTAGGTTCCCTATTAATTACTTCAGTGTGTATATTAGTGTGAACTACGCCTGCTTGTAAGAGTTTGCAGTATTTGGCCATGTGCATACTACTGATTGTTCCACTGGGTGTTTATATGTGTGTGTGGCCCTGACTGATTTCCATGAGTCTTTTTGCTTCTCCAGTAGAGAGCTCAAGTGATCCCACCTGTTGAAGACAGAGCCCTGCTGGTTCTTTAGCTATAAGCCACGAGGGCCAAAAAGCTTAATTTCAGCAGCCATTTACATACAATGTATGTTTTTTTAGTTCGATTTTAAAACACTGTTTTTATGCTCTACTCCATCACTTTTGCATGTGATGATATTATCAGGTTATCTTGGCAAATACACACATTTTTAGGAGAAACCTTATTTTTAAATTAAGGGTATGGGACATGGGCGTTTACCACACTGAGGTTTTTATGAGGATAAAAATGGAGCCTAAAATTTGTGTCTCTTGCCCTATTATACTGCTGTGGCTAATCAGCTCTATTCTAATACACAAACGTACCTTTTTCAATGTGTTGAATTTGTCTGAAATTCAGAAGATATTTAGGAATCTTAAAATCTGTTAAATGTGTCTTTTTGAAGACTTCTGAACACTGTATCTCTCTCTCCATCCCTCTCACCTACACCATCATTTCTCATCATCTTCTGTCACTTCTTTGTTCATTTTCTATTAAATTTTTCCATTACATCTTGTGCTTTTTTACTCTTAAAACCTTCCACCTACTCACTCGATCCCTCTCTTCCCCCTTTAAAGCATCAGACCTCCATCAGTCTCCACCATTCACTTTGCCTCCAACAATCTTCTTTTGTTTTTCTTTCACTACCCCTCACTCTTACTATTCCTTATACTGCACCGAACTGTTATCCCCTTCCTTCCCTCTTTTCTCTCTCTCTCTCCATCTCTGTGGACCTCATTACTCTCCTCTCTCAGAGTCACAGTCACTATTTTCCCTTTCCTGTCACTGCCACTTTTGCTAATGTGACATTCATATACATTACTGGCTGGGCTCATAGGCTTCCCAACCATTCAGATGGAGGGAGGGCAGACAAAATGACCTGGACCTGGAAACCAGTGCTAATGGGGGTTGAGAAAGGGGAGGAAGTATGTGGGCTTTACGGTACATTAACAGTATAAGTGTGCATGTGTGTGGGATACACAGTTTGTGTCAGTTTAACTGTGAGGGAGTGTTTGACAAGTAAAATGTTAGAGGCTGCAGAGAAAGAATGAATAACAAGGAAAGTTGTTTAGGAGCCTAATTAAGGTTTCCTCACACTCTTTGCACTTGTGGCTACACGGTTCAGGCTGCTCCTGTTCATCTGTCTCACTCTAAGCACCACCACCACCACCACAATTTTTCTTTGAGGTGCATCCAGCTCTCTCAAAGTTGTAACACATCATTATGGTTGACCCACGTGTTAATAGAAACACTCAATTTGCTCTGCCTGCTACCACATGGAGCCAAAAAACTAAAACTCGCACATAAGTTTAAATCAGCCGTTCGGATTCAATATTGATAAATGTGACTTTGACAGATGCATCTCAGCTGTCACATGATCTCTAATCCACATTATATCTACATACTGTATATTTAGTTCAGGAGAGTTTTGTGCCAATGGACAGATAATACAGTAAACCCCCCCTGATTCATAACGCACTGCAACAACAACACTAGATAAGCTCTGTACACACAGTACACGTTCTTCTTACACAGTTTTTATGTTGTGTTGTACATTCCCCAAAACAAATCTACAACCGAAATGTCTTTTAATGAGACTTAGTCTACTAAAGCTTTTCTGCAGAAGACTATGGTTAGTTTTCGAGTACATTTTGAATATGCATGACAAATTATGAAGTTTAACATAGAGAAATATCTTAAATATTGGATTTAAACAGATTTATGTGCAGTTTTATGAAGCTTTTCTGTCTTACTTCTCTGTAAAAACACTTTGTAACAAGCTGGTTTGGTAAAAGGCAAGTTAACAATAATTTTACAACACAAAAAGCAAAAAACACCTCGAAAGTTTAGTTGTCTTACCTGAACATGTCCCCGAGTCCTTTCAGCATGCCCTTCTTGGCTTTCCCCTTGTCTTTCTCCTTCCCTCCTTCCTGCTTCTTCTTCTCCTTCCCTCCCTTGTCTTTGTCTTTCTTCTTGTCCTCTTTGGTGCGGTTGGTGCCGTTGACCAGCGGTTTCTCGGTGCCGGACAGCGGCGTCTGGTCGGCCATCGTGGACACAGAATCTCTCCCCGATCTCGAACTCTCCTCTGTGTCCTCCTCCACTGGAGACAAAGACAGTCAGAGAGGAAGAGAGAAAGAAATGCGGTGGTGGGGGAAATGGAGAAAACAATCTTTTTAACAATTAATAGGTTATTTCAAGTGGAACTATAACACATACAAATCAATGTTTAATAAATGATAATCCATAAGTAAAATGGAAATGTGCAATTATATCTCTTAAGCTTCAAAAAGAGCCTAATATAATTTAACTACATATTAAAAGTGACTGAGGAGCTCTGTTCCAAAATGGTCACCATTAAAAGATACATACACTGTAAAAAATAAAGAACATTGATTCAAATTTGATGACACTATAGGATAAAGAAACATATTTTTTTAGATTAAAGAGGTGAAAGGAATCGATAATCCCATGTTATATTAATAGGAGATGTGTTTTGTCCTATCACACTGATACCTGTCTTACCTGTGTTTCTATTAACCAATAAAAAAATAGAGGGCTGCTTAACGCGTGATGTCCGACTTCCTAACAGGACGCTATCCTGTCATAATACTACACTGATAATCCTGACTCGACCTCTTTAACATGCCTCATATTGACACTGTGATGGATTTGATATATATCTCAGTGATTTGCCATTTACACAAGCACTGATAATAAAAAAACATGAGCATTAGTCTGAGGGCTGTCACTGCCATGCATCGGTTCGGAAGCCATTCAGGATTTTAGTGGCTGACATTTCATGACTTTTAATAAAGACCCTTTGTTATGAATTATTTTGCTTTGTTAGAGAGCATCATTTTAGTAACCCATAATGCAATATCAGTGAAGTCGTCAATGTGTGATTTCACATTTCAGATGTATTTGAGGAGTTACAGGGAGACAGAGGTTGGCGTTCCTTGCTGAAGGACACTGACAGGCATCCCAGCTGCTGATGGATGTGAAACCTGTGATTTTACAGAAAGAGGAGAGTCTCGTTAAACACTGGGCGAAGGTGGAACATTGGATGTCTTACGTGTCTCCATGCCCTCATCGTCCTCTTCCGTGGCAGCCGGTCGGTCGTAGGATTTGTCGATGGCTGCTCTGAAGCTCTCGTTGCAGCCTCGCCCCCTGATGATACGAGGGCGGGGCCGGTGGAAGGGAAGGTCTCCGTTGAGGGTTACCTCAGCAACGGCGGTCTGGAGGCTCTCGAGAGAGCTGGACTTCTTTAATCCTAGAGATGGTCCCACATCCTTTGTTGAGGAACCTGATAGGATGATAGAGAGGTTGGTACTGTAGTAAAATGAACAAACAATTGGGACCAAACCTACCCGGCCTACTGTGATGGCACTATCAATAATAACTTAATCAATATCCTCTACACACAATGTATGAAATTGTTTGCCACTTTTCTATTCAACACCAATCACCGCTAACCAACTACCAAGCCATTCTTATAACATTAAACAGCAGAAAAGGGAATCTCAGGCAACTATTTGGGGATAATACAATATAGATTGTCTGCACATTGAATCATATAGATTGTCTCAGAAAGTCAGCGCATTATACTACCGAAACTTTGGTAAAAGCAAACTGGAAGTATTGATGTGACCAAACATTTAAGCAAATATTAGGTGCTCCATTTAGGGTGAAAGGTTGTCCAAAAATGTGGACTAAATTCTTAATTATACGCTCTTACCAATATATGTAGACCTAGATCAGTTTTCTAATCTAGTCTGTGCATTACAAAAAGCAGATGACTAGATTCACTTCTATTCCAATGGATTAAAAAACATCTTGACATAACTGTAAAGGACCAGTGTGTAGGATTCAGTGGCATCTAGAAGTGATGTGGCAGTTTGCAACCAACTAAATACCCCTTAGCCCACCCTCCTTTTTCAAGTGTGTGGAAGAACTTATGAAAAACTCAAAAGAACCAGTATTAAGTTTGTGAGATCTGGGCTACAGTAGAAACATGGCGGTGCAACATGGCAGCCCAATGGAAGAGGGCCCACTCCCAATTTGTATATAAAGGGCTGATTCATTGTAAGGTAACGAAAAAACAACAATTCTTATTTTGATTAGATTATACACTAATTAAAACATATTCAATTTCTACCATGTCTGTTCTGCTAGATGTCACTAAAGTCTACACACTGCACCTTTTCCCCATCATATCAAATAGTACAATAACAGCTAACAACATCTGTCTAGAATTAAAACATCCACATTGACATTGGCTATTACTGAATCTTGGCTTAAAATATTTCCTAAGGATGACGCAGTGCAAGAGGAACATTATCTTGAGTGTTGTTTTACAGAATGACTCAACAGGATGATTTAAGAGGATGGGAGTGTGAGGATAAGAGAAAGAGAGAGAGAAACCTTACAGTACACACAACTGACTAAGCAATATATTTCACAACAAGCCACTTTCTCCCAATTCCGAATGACCAACAACAACTAAGGCCGTCCAAGTATGAGCTCAGAGCCTTCCCAGTGTTTCTGCTGTGACTTTATCTTCCTGCAACAATGTTGAGTAATATTTCTTTTTGTGTGGAGGAGTCTGGGATTTTGCCAACTTCACATAGACCCTCAAGGTGAGGGCCCACTGCAAATAACGTCAGCACGCATGGTAAATGTAACAATACATCATTCTCAGGCTGCATCCTGTAGCTTTCTATTTATCCCCTATTGGTGTTTGTTTCAGCTTGCTTTTTTATTGTAGCATGGCATTTCTAAACAGTAAAAAGGAAAGTCCTGCTTCAATTTCCAAAAATGCAAAACTATTGAAGAGATGGTGCTTCTCTTCCTTTACACAGAACAACAGAGAGGAAGATGATAGAGATTTATTGACAAAAATGTGGCACAAGCAATGTCGGACTCGTCCACTACTACACTGATTCCCCTTCATGAATATGGTGTGTATTGATAATAACACACACACACTATACAAAACATCTGGCTTCACCACACAGAGGAAGAAAATCCACTATAGTTATAAGCAACTCAGACAAAAACATACCACTTTTAAAACTGGATACTGCTGGTTTCACCAAGAAGAAAGTTGATCAATTGTGTGTATTTGTGTGTGTGTGAGTGTGCGTGTGTGTGTGTGTGTGTGTGTGTGTGTGTGACATTCCTCCCGACTGACTACAAATTTCATTACAAGATGTAGCTCTGAATGAAAATAACCATCAGCAAAATAGGAGAAACATGACAGTTTAATTAAACTAAGGCTATTCGTACAGTGGTGCGGGCATAATTTTTGTTCCCATATGGCACCTTTCACAGGCTGTGGACATGTACAGTGGATAATAAATGAAAGAAGATAAGGTGTGTGGAGTTATGAAGGTAAATGGAAGAGTCCTAATCTCCCGGGTGGTGTCACTTTACAGCTACTGTGGCAATAAGGTTTGCAAAAACACACACAAAGCCTTGACAGACTGACATGTGGTGTCATGTGGGAGGAGTAGTGACTGAAAGAGAGGGAGATAATGAAGGAAGGAAAGAGTGGAAGAAGAGGAAGAGTGTGGCGCAAACTTTGGAGTGGAGTAGAGTGGAGGGAGGGGTAAGTAAGGAAGGATGAAGACAGAAAGAAAGGTGAAATAAAGAAGTAAAAAAAGAGAATATAAATGCTATGGGGACAGGGCTGCCCCCAAACTGTTGAACTCTCTTCCTCCCCCTCATTCGTTCCTCTCCCACAATTGACAGTTTTAAGAAAAACCTTAAAACTTACTTTTACTCCCTAGCTTTTAAATTCGTCAAACTGTCACTAGGTATTTTATTCTGATTTCTTTTTTTTATTATTGTGTTTTCTATTTTTTTTGTTCTTCTTTGTCCTTTGTATGAAGCACCTTGGATAAACCTTGTTGTGTTTAAGGTGCTGTATAAATAAAGCTGAAATTGAAAAATTTAAATATTAATGTACCAAATGTGTATTGGTTTGTGGCTGAAAATAGCCCCCTACAAATACACCATGTACTCTCAGCTAAGTCATTTTAGCTAAAAGGGAAAGTGCCCAGATGTTTCAAGTTAAAACAAGGAGATTTCACTTTGTGCTGATAGTAAATAGTATTTTTTTCTGTTTTAAAACACAGCTGTTTGCAGGATGCCTAGAGATGAGGTCATGTTTGTGGCCATGTAACCTTGTTTTAGACCATTCATAAACCCAGTTTACATGTAAGGCTGCATTCACACCAAACATCCAGTAATGTGAGCCCTTCCCGCAGTGTTGTGCAGACGTGTGGGCGTGTTTATGTGTGCTTCTGAACATATCCGTTGTGAAACAATGAGAAAATAACGTTTTATTCCTCAGATTCTCTCCTTTGTTCTTGCTTGCACCCCCTCTCTTCGTTCGCTCTCTAGCTCGATCTACCACCGCTGCTCTCTCCCTTCAATTCAATTGAAATTCAAATAAGCTTTATTGGCATGACAAATCAGAAATCTATATTGCCAAAGCAGAACAGAACATTACTAACATTGACAGATGATTCAAAATATATATACAGTATGCAAATATCAACAAAATACAATACTGTAAAAAACTCTTTCTCTCTTTCGCTGGTGTTCTCAGCTGGCTTGTGCTCTCTCTCTCTTTTTCTTGTCTTTTATAAAATGAGTCAGAGAGCCAAAAACAAGTCTAATTTTACTTTTGACATTATCAAACAAAGAGAAATGTCCGTTTGTCTTTGTACTCCTCCAATGCTACATGTGATTAAACTACATAGAAATAACCAATCTACGTGCTGATGGCCTTCTTTGCTTGTAGGTCGTATATAGGCAAGTTAAAAGTTCCTTGTAACTTTAAAAGAAAAAACATAGCTGTTTAAAGTAAATAGATCAATCAATCAAACTGAATATTTGTGACACCGTTTTTAAAAATGTACTAGACTCCATTTTTTTGTGGTTATTCCAAAGCATAATGTACTTGGCTCTCATGAAGCAAAGGATAATATGCATAAAATCAATTAGGGTAAAATATATCGAATTCTATTGAAATGACCCGCTGGGCTGTAGAATAATCTCAAAATGCAAGTCTGGAAATAAGCGTCCCCCTCCCACCAAGCTTCTTGTTTACAGTAAGATTGACTGAAAAATGAATAAAGACAGAAAAAAAAAAAATAGAAATAGAAAATTGAATACATGCAGAGTGAACAACCTCGTGGGTTGGGGGCCTCCCATTCATTCTCATCAGCCTGTCCTGTCCCCTTAACGTCTCACTGAGAGCTGGGCTGATAGGCTTTTCACGCTGCACACCCTTTCTATTTAAAGGCTTTGCCCAGCGCCATTCACTACAGTCACACTTCAGTGATAGTCTTTAAAAAAAAAAAGGAAAAATTGGATAATTTACACTGTGTTGGAGATCCAACAAATGGCATTTAGACACAAACATGAAAAACTTTTTTTTTTTCTCTCTCTCTTTTAATAGAGCTGACTTACAAATAACCTTACAACATTTCTTATGAAGTGTTTTGTGTAGTCAGGCCTACCCAGAAACACTATTAAGGGCATTTGGTAGAGAATACGATTATTAACGAGGAAACAATGCCTTTTTTTTCTTTTACATTTAGTTTTTGAGACAAATACACAAAATTTTCAAACAATCAATTTTGGCAAAGCATCTAATGAACGGTGTCTGACAGACATTTAAGAAGGCAGCTAAACAGATTATTTCAAACCTGGCAGCCGCTCAGTCAGTTCTTAATAATCTGTGTCAGCGTGTTTGGACAGTGACACCACTATTCATCTGCAGATAAACGTTATCCTACAAAGTTAAGCTTTGACAGCGCTTACAATAACAAATACAGAGCAATCATGTAGCAGCTGGCCAGCAGAGGTTAGATTGGCGATGACACCAGACTCAGCTGGAACTGACAGTGGCAGAGTTATTGATTCAGTCTGTATAAAGGATATCACCTGTCATCTCATTTCACTGCCTCCGTTATCTCTATACAGTACGCTCTAATTGAAAATGATGCTAAATGTTTTTCTCTTTGATGAGGTCTGTAGCTGTGTGTCTGCAAAGGTTACGCAGACATAACTGATCATATAAAATATAATGAAATGTAAAGATAGTTGGTAAATTTGTTACCAAATATTAAGAGATTCCTAATAAGGTGCTTTTTAAAGTTAAATGGGTGGCCCTAACAGTTACTGACTTAACAGAAAAGCATTTACAGACTTTATATTTGTAAAACTTTTTACATGACCCTTTACTACAATTGGTAATTTAATAAATTGTACTTTTTAATCAGACCTATAAAAAAAATCATTAAAAAGCAGGGACAGCAAGGTCTAATTGTACTGCAGCTCTATGTAAGAGTATAATAACCCCCCAAAAAAGGTAAAGTAGTAATAAGAAGATATAAAACAGGCCAACCAGCCACCAATTTCATTATCTTGATTAATGTATTATCAATTTTGCCTATCATTTATTGTATAGATCTCTTCTGAATCAAAGCAAAGTAATTGTCTCAGTTGGTATCGAGCAAATTAAGGTCATACTAATCTGTGACTTAATCACTTCCTCAGAGTTTGAATGCCACACTCCTACCTACTGAGAAACATTGATCCACTTTGCAATAACAGTGAATCTCGTTTCAGAAAGATCAAATAATTAACCTAACTTTACTTCCCAACGTGATTATAAAATGGACTCGATGTGTAAACCACACATGGATCAGTCACATGACACCTCCTCACCAGGATTTATTATATGTCATAAAAGGTTTTGACAAAGAATGTGAATATTTAGATAGTCCAGGATTGTCCTCCATCACTGATAATGTCCACATCCAACATGTGGCAGAGGCTTGTGTCAACAAACATCTCAGCCAATCACAGCGCAGGCGACGAGGACTACAATATCCCATCTCTCAGAGCTGTCACTGTCTTCAGTTTCAGCAGGACACTTGTGTTTTGGCTTTGGTAAATGGACCATGGATCATTTATACTTACTGGAGAGTGCTTGTTTTTTTTTTTAAGTTGGTAAAGTGACACCAGAGGCCCACAAAGTGAAAGTAAACCTGGGGCACTTACAAAAACAGGGTGAAATCTATTAGCCTAAAACATTAAGGGAAATGGATAGGTATTCAATTCCAACTGGAATAACACCTATCTTTCCCATAAATATGCAACTTAAAATGAGCCGAAAAAGTAGACGTTGAATCCGATCTGCTGGTGAAATTAGATCATTTCAGAATTTCACTGTAAAGTAAAATCAGTCTGACCAAAACAATGGTGCCTTATTAAAGAAAATTATATGATGTGCAGTGAAGACAGCTTGATTATCACTATCACAAGAAACAATTACTGGCATATTGTTTCCTGCTTTGTAATGAGGGTGTTGCAGCTTTAATTGGTTTAATTGGAGACCAGTATGAATTGCATCAATACCAATAGAACTAATTTGCTTGAAAATAAGTCTTGGATGGAAAGGATGTTTTGTAAGTTAGATACTGTATGTTACTACCTGCAGCATAAGACATGATTAGAGCTGAAAACTATTAGTAGACTAATCAATTAGAGGATCAAAATTAAAAAAAAATGGCTGTTTCAAAGATTTTTCAAGCAAAAAACACCAAAAAATCCTCTGGTTCCAGCTTATCAAAAATAAGGATTTGTTGTTTTTCTATTTTATGTCAGGATAAATGGAATATCTTTCAGTTTTGGAGTATTGGTTGGACAAAACAAGATATTTGGAGATGTTATCTTGGGCTCTGGAAAATGAATGAGAGTTTTTCATTACTTTTAAAAAACTAATTTACAGACTAAACAATCAATCACATATCCCTAAAAACTCAATCAAACCTCAACCGGAAATGTAGATAATCACAATTGCTCATATGTATCATTTTTGTAATATTCATGGCTTCATAATAGAAAAGCACTGACTATGTATTTTGTAAATTGGTTTATTACAACTTGTTGGATTTAAAACAATGAACGCAGGTTGTTTTCTTTCCTAGTTCTTATCGGATTATGCAATGGCTCCACTGACCCATCTGCTGCAACCATTTGGCAGATTTACTTTATAAAATATGCACCAAACAATCTCTTCCTTGCTGACTCATGACAATACATGACAGAAAGTTGGAAACCATCTCCTCTCTATCTTATAGTTGCCAACAGAGCGTTAAAAGGTTTTGACTAAAGTATTAACATACTGATCGAACTTTAAAGTTACATTTTTCTACGAGCCAACTCTCTGATCCTCTTTTTCTCACCTTTCCTCTCTATTTACGTCTTCACGTGTTATTACTGAGTGAGTTTTCACAACTGCACCTACAAGTTAATGTAAAAAGCCCCGACACAGGTTCACTCTAAACCTTCTCCTCTCTCACTTTCTCTCGTTTCTCATTTCCCGTCTTCCTCAACACGTCTTCCTTCAGCGGGATTTGTCCTTTTTGTCCAAGTCGCTGACTTCTGAGGCAGGCCCTGTATTCAGTTGAGGCGACAGTGAAAATACACAAGACTTGACAATGACGGATGACTCGCTGTCAGCTCGCTGCCTTAACCAAGGACAGAGTGCTTTCTCTACTCTCCCTCTCCGCGCACACATGCATATACTCCTCATACACACACACACACACACACAAAACAATTAGTGCTACTGCCGCATCTGAGGCAAAAGGGAGAAAATCAAATCTGTATTCACCCAACTGCTTTCACAACCATGTTCAGCTGTGACCTCAAACTGTGGCAAAGACTGCAAGACTTCACTCTGCAGACTGACAAATTTGTCTTGTCAAGCACGAGCCGAACACCTAAGCACAGGGAACGCTACATAAACGCTTTCAAACATAATCTCTAACTAATCCGTTTGCAGATCAATATGTCCAGTTTTTAACATTTCGCATTGCTGTTCCTGTACAAAGATTGGTCGCACTTCATTTGCAGCCCCTGACCTTTGCAGCTACATATGTTTTTTTCCTGGAAGTTTCATAATCTATTGTCAAGTAATAAAAACAAGAATCCAGTTTACATGTGATAGAAAGAGTAAATGAGAAAAACATGGACAGCAAAGACAGATGTGAGATGATATGAAGGACTTGGGCTAGAAGAGTATAAAGGTGGTTTGACCAAATGAACCCAAATACTAACTCACACCTTGATGAAGTGAGGTAGAAAGTTTCCAACATCAGTAGTAAACAGAGTTCAGGAAACTTCAGGAAACTTGTTATCCTTTAAAAAGATCCTAGAGGCAAATCATCAACTAATTAAAAATAGAGGAATGTTTTGCAGACTACCTCCACTGCAAATTTGATAATTATCGACAAAACTGCAAAGGTTTTGCTTCTGCACGTGTCATGAATCCTTCAATATTCACCCTGTCATTCAGAGAGAAGCAGGCTTTTATTTTAAAGTGGCTTATATAATAAAAAGCCCTTTGTTCCTAACCACTCTTGTTTTATTAGTACATTTTATCATGTCTTAGTGAAAAGCCTTGTTGTTTTCTGTCCTGCACATGTTTTAATGTGTTGTGCTGTTGTTTTGTGTTAATACAAAGACAACACTTCCTCCATGTTTACCTGCTGTCTAGGTTAATTCAGGATAATGTGCATCTCCACAACACTAACTCCCACAACACAACAGAGTTACGTCCTTCTTAGCATTGCATTTCTTTGAATTTCTCTTTTTTTCCACTTTAAATACTGTCCTCACTGACAGATTCATTCCAGTTGTTGCTATTTTTCTTTCAGTTGGAGTTTGTGTCAGATAGTCAAAACCTCCTGCATGGGTGCTATTTCATTTTAATTTAAAAGCCTTTCACCAGCTGATAAGGTATACGACTCTCACTGTCACTGCAGACTTTTAATGTAAAACACTGTCAGGGAGTGTTACCTTTCTTTGACAGCAGACTAACACTGAAGTGAACTAAAAAGTAAAAACTATTGGAATAAATAGTGAATATATCTCAGCAGCAGAGTGACCTTTGTTCCACTGATTGAATAAGTGTTGTGGAAATGCACTTCATGCTTAATTTAGCATGTAAGCCATTACAGTACAGGTCATTTCATCTCCTCTCCTTTGCTTGTGCAGGACTTTGCCATTATTTTAATACTAGATAAATGCAATATCATGTGGTTTAACGTCCAAAAAAGTAATACACTCTGAATGGATAATGGGTTTCTTTTTGAAACTTTTGATATAAAACTCAAATACCACTTATACCCTTTTAGTCCCAGGACTTTTATATGCACCTTGACAACAGAAAAGTGATGGTGATGGTGATGGTGGCGAAGGTAAGTTATCCATTCTACCTTACAGTGCACCGGTCCTTACCTGTGTTGGTCTCGGGACGAGGGGTGAGATTAATCTCGTCGGCTACTGTTAAAAGGAAGGAGGGAAAGGAAAGAAGGGGAAGGGGATACAAACATTTGGGGATTCAGTTAGTGCTCATGACACATTCCACATGCAACATCCAGGTAGTGCTGAAAACATCACAAACGGCTTCATCTCAATTAGGATCGGACGTCATGCGAGACAAGGAGGTGAGGAGGTGGTGGGGTGGGGGGGTGCTGGGAAATGAAAAGAGGGTTTGAGGATAGCAATCAGACTTGTTGTGATATCAACACAGCACAGAGTGGCAATCTGGTCGGGAAGATTAGATATGATTATAGAGTGTTGAGCAGAGAGACTGTTGCAGCCAAAGCAATCAGTGACTGTACGGTGGCATTTCAAGGTGAATCAACACAGTGAAGTTGAGTCTTGACTTTGGCAAGAGATGCAAAGGCTGTTTTCATACAAAGAGGCAAAGGGGGTGGAATACGTTTAAATATAAGGAACATGTCTGAAACATGAAAGGCGTGCCAGGGATGTGCTCAAGGTTAAGTAAAGCCTGAATTGTAATTTTCTTAAAGGTTTTACTGACTTTAAGGTAGCTAAGATGAATACTGGCTGGCATGCGTATCGAAGCTTTAAAACTAAAACTCAGGGATTGTATTACACTAAAATATTGAGAAATGTGTGGAAGTCAATATTCTATTTGGGAATTATTAATAATCTGTGTTTTAATCAGGTGGGTTTGGAGTTTGTCACACAGGTCAGTTCCTGTTTGGAAAAAGTTGAGTATCTTTGATTCGATCTGAAACCTTTCTCTGTGCAGTCGTTTGTGGGGGAAAAAGAGACTTTAGGGATTTCACCATTTTGTCTGGAAGTTTTGTGATCCTTGGTTTACAACTTCTACAATCGCCTGGGTAATGTTGTAAGCTTCATACTGATTATCAAGTCATATCATATCCACAGCACCAATATGACTGTGGGGACACATTGCACATCATGCCTAACCTCACTTGAAATTGTATCTTAAGAGTCATAAAATCAACATAAAAAAGGAACATGTGCCACAAATGTCACCGAGGGACAAATTGGATAGGACAAAATGACAATAAAGTAGATCATATCTTAATATCTTAAAGCTGATACAGATAGAGCTTGTTCATGTCATGTGGAGCAGAGGAAGCAATGGGAAAGATTTTCACATCATAGGACCAATACTTCACACAGTAAATGGCACAGTTTCCATTAAATTTGTAATTAATTACCTTGAATGAAAGATAATTACACATTGGATATTAACATGAACTGTATCAACGAGTCCTGAAGCAAGCAGAGGTATCAAACCGTTGCTTTTAATCTGGAGGACATAACACTTCATATATTCTGCCTAAAGATGTTAACTTGTACCTGAATTTAAAAGAGAGGAGAAATCTTTTTGAATAATTACAGCGACTGAGAAAAAAAAGGACGGATTTCCTCAGTCCCTGCTCTGGCAGCCTGAAACCTCATGAATAACCTGCATACTAGAAGGCAGACGGAGGTTTTGAACATGGTACCTAGATCCATGCTCTTGGACTTGCGTGTCTTGATGATCTCAAGCTGGGATGCATCCCCGAACTGCTTGGTGCGTTTCTCTGACATGCTCTGGCGTCCGAAGCCTTCCCTCTGGAAAGCGGTGTCTTGGTTTTCATCTGGATTCAGGGCGCTGGATGGAGTGTTTGAAATACAGATTCAAAATAAAATCACCTTTTATAACAGATTATTAAGATGCTGTTGCCAAGAATAATGTTTACCATGTTCACCATCTTTGCTAAGTGTCTTGGCATGTTAATTAGCACTAAAATACAGTATAGCTGATGGGAATGTCATATGTTTTGCAAATATTTAGTCATACACCAAAGTATTAAACCGACAGACTGACTATACCACCCCTAAATCCACATTATACACATATGATATAAAATATGAAGGATAAAGGAACTTCAGTGAGAAGAAAACCTGAAAAGATTAGCAATGTTTCATGGAGACAAATTTGAACGAAGAGTATATGTGAAAAAAAAGGTTGAAAGAAGTTCAAAGAACGTCTTTGAACTCAAAGATTCCAAAGGAAAAAAGGAAGAAAAAGGGTACAAGAGATGGAGGGTTGAGAGAGGGGTGGAGCAAAGTAGAGGATAAAATTTTGAGAGCTGAAAAAGCAAAAAATGAAGAAAAAAGAAAGGTTGAGGAGAATGAGAGACGGATGGAAGGAAGAACAAAGTTGGAGATGGGAGGACAGGGTGGAGAAAAATAAAAGGTTACATAGATGAAAGTGAAGGAGGAGGTGAGTGTGGCAGAGAAATGATGAGACAGAGAAAGAGTGTGAGAGAAAGAAAAATGGTCAAAAAGATTTACTGATATAAAAAAGACAAGAAAATGAGGGACAGATAAGAGAAAGCAATAGGTAAAAAGTTTAACAAGAAAGGACAACATAGTATGATGAAAAGAAACACAGAATGCAACAAATAATGAAATAAAAAAGAGAGGTTAAAATGAGAAAGAGAAAAAAGCAGGGTGAAAAATGTCTCAAATATTCTCAAATGTGAAGACTTCCTGCTTCCCGTTTCTTTTTTGGATTTGGGGATGTTGGTCAGACAGAAACAACAAAGTGAGATGTCACCTTGGGCTTTGAGAACTCTACTTTACTGGTCTACTTTAATTTGTTTTCAGACATCTCATACAATATTACAATACTACAGTTAGATTAAATGATGGAAATGATTGTTAAATGCATGAATAGATGTCCTTCACATCAGGCTGAGAGGCCAGTACATGCACACTGCATGACTACTTTAACAACACTGCACTAACCTTGTGCAAATGTTGAGCTTTCAGAAGGTGAAATTGTACAAAATAAACATAATAACTATGCAGGAAATGTAAGCATGTCCACAATTTAAGAGCTAATTTAAAGCAAAGGAAAAAAGTCAAACAGTTCAAACAGCAATACAAACATTGACCTGAAAATATGAACTACACAGAGAGCTAACATTGTGTTTGACTTGCTGAAGGTGAGGTTAGTTCTTCCCACCTTTCATTCGGACTGGGCAGCTCTTTGGCCCACACAGGCGTTACGTCAGCGGTGAAACCCACGTCGTCATGGGAACTGGATGATGACTGGTCGGAGAGGTGGGGCGGTAGAAGCGGGGGCCCGTCGTCCTCTATGATGACCGTGTCGTCCTGTGGCATGTTGACGGTCGGAGAGAGTTGGTAGTTTCCTGGAGAACATACAGATGTTAGGTTAATACTAGAAAAACAATTCTTTATTCATTGAAGCTCAACTGTTTCTATGCAGATTTCCTGTATTCACCATCAGACTTCAAGTACAACATCTCGCTTTGTGATTAACAAAAAAAAAAGTATAAAAAATGAATTCATCTGTTGTTTTTGTTGCAAACAATCAAAGAGAGATAAATTCATTATAACAATATGATATCATATAACCAAATTAAACTAAAACCAACAGGTGGCTGCAGCAGCTTTATGAGTTTTATTGGTTTTATAGAAACAGCTTCTTCAATTTTTTTTAAATCACATATTGAGGAAACTAGTGGCGTAACGAGCCAAATTGAATTTGACTGAAATAATATAATTTAGAATATGAACTGCTCTCGTGATATTTTGTTGAAATACATAGCCAAAAAAAGTGTTGTCATAGATTTACTTGAGGAGGATCACCTTTTCTGTGGGAAATCTGTTCATCTTGTATTTAAAGGAATCGTTCAGATAGTTCATTTGAGAAGATTGAAACCACTCCTACATGCATGTGTTCATTTTGCAGCTACAGCCAGGAGGTGATTAGTTTAACTTTAATAAAAGGCTGGAGAAAAGGGAGGAGAAAAGGGAGGAGAAAAGGAGGGGAACAACAAGCCAGGCTCACTCCAAAATTCAATTTGGAGTTTCAGAGTGAACTTAAATAATGTAACTATTTTGAACAACAGTGTTGAAATCTGCCCAGTACTTTTGTGCAATGTCTCCACTGGTTGCCTGACAGCACTGAAATAATCACTTTTAACATTTCTGTTTTGGTGCAGATGAAACAAACAAGATCCTTGTTAATTAGTCCGCTTTAGGAGGTGTTTGCAGGTGGATTTTTATTGGATTTTAAACATTTGATAGAGCCAGACTAGCTGTTTCCATCTGATTCCAGTCTTTATGTGAAGCTAAACCACTCTCCCGCTGGCTGTTGCTCCATATTTAATGCCCAGGCATGAAAGTTGCATCAATCTTCTCATTTAATTCAAAAGCAAAGCAAATAAGCATAAATCCAAAATGTTGAACTCTACCAGTGTGTCCAGCTTTGATATTATCAGCACATATTTTTTTTAATATTCCCACATGAATCCGATGAACCTTCGTTCTGCTCCAAATTTCCCCCTCAGTCTAAAAAGTACATTTTAAAGGTCTTTTCATTTTTATACGATGATCTGTGGATATCACTGATGAATCACTCCACACCTTCTATTACACAGTAACCACCATCACAGTCATATGGCATTTAATATGTATACATATGCATCAATAATGAGTCACAATGTCACACCAGTCTGTTTTGCTGCTGATTGATAACGATGTAAATGTCATTAGAAATGATACACATTTGGAGGAAAATGATGCAGATTTCTTTCAGCTTTTCAGACAATACTATAACATATAATCAACAACATTAGACCCCGAACAATAATATATAATAATAATTGCCTTTCAGAGATATATCAGTATCAGCCTATGTTGTCTGATATGAAAAGATATTTTATTTTTAATTTCTTAAAGTTATGTAGACAGCATTTATGTATATTCTCTTTTTTCTTATTCCAAGTTTATATGTACAAATGTTTTTTTGTTCTGTTCTTTATTTATAGCTATTTGTAATTATTACATTCCCAATAAAATGTACTGTTTTACTCCACTGAGTGTTTGATAACCACATTTGAGGAATATGTATAAAAAGTATGTGTTCTATGTATGTATATATATACAATTATGAGCCGCAATATCGATATCAGAATTGCGTAATATCGGTATCAGCCCCAAAAACCCAGTATTGTTTTTGGCCCTAATAAAGATAAAAATAACACTTGTAAAAAGCTTAGAAAAAGCTGGTCAGTTACCCAGCTCTCTACACAACACCCTCAGGAATGGATTTATTTGTGACAAAAGGCAACTGCTGTATCAAGTGTGAGACTGCACAAACTGCTAAATGGGCCAGGGACAGGAAAACAAGCCACCGAAATGAAGAAAAAAAGAAAGAATACAGGGTAACTTTAAAACCAAAGAACATATTTTGAAGTTTAAAAGAAATGTGAAACTGCTCCTGGCTAATCAGCTTATACCAAGTGGAGTTTGGCAGTAGGCACAATGGTGTTCCTATGTCAAAACACTATGATTAATTCAAGCTGTGCCCTCGCAAATAAAGATAAAAACTTCCCCGTGCTGAGTCGAAAAAAAAAAAAATAGTCCCCTTTCTATGCCTCTGAAAAGCAAGGCTTAAAAACTCCCATTGATATGCAACACATGACTTTGTCTTTAATCTGTATTTTGAAATTGGGAGCGGGAGGGGGAGGTGAGGAGGGGTGGGGGCTCCTCTGCATCAAAAGAAGGGCAGCTTCAATGCTACATAAAAGCCTTGTGTACTGAGCTCAGGGAGAAGTTTGTTTGTCTTTAGAAAGCGTTTTGGGCTTTAAAGCCGAAGACCTGCAGTTCAGAGCCAGGCGCTGTTTGTTTCTCATAACCAGGCACCGAGGGGACCGCTGTGCTTGTTGGGTGCTGCTGCTTCCAACCAGCCAACGTGGGTGAATGACCTGATGTAAATGGTGTGAAAAGAGGAGGGGAAAAAGGGGCGATTGTGTGGTGTGAATGTGTGTGTGTAAAGGAAGTTTAAAAAGTAATCCGTCACTCTTCTTTGTTATTTTCCCGAAACACTAAAAAGGTACTGAGTGACCTTTTATGCAAATGTACTCACTAATGCACTTTGTACTCTATTAACTGTTATTAATAACAAAAAGGCACTAATACAATGTGTGTGTGTGTGTGTGTGTGTGTGTGTGTGTGTGAACCACATTGAGTTCATGCCCTACAACTGCTACAGTGGTTTCAGTGTGTGTGCTCCCTGCAGAGCCCTCCTGCTGTGTGTGTTTGTTATTCGCTGTGAATTTAGGAGTCCGGGTGAGTCCTCTGGCACAGCATGGCCACCTTTCTTTTCTCTCTCTCTTATGTCTCTGTCTCTCTCTTTCTCTCTCAGACCACACACACACACACACATTTCATACACACACAAACATGTCCACAAACACACGTGCACTCACAGAACCACTTAATCCCATTTCCCTAAGCAGTCCAATGCGCGACACTGAGAATCCCATCAATGCCACACGTTGAATCACTGCAGTACAATCAACTGGCAGCTACTGAGTAGAAAACCAATGAATCTGTCAACTCACTAGCCTGGTAAAAGGTGGAGAGAAAAAAAAAGAAAAGAAAAAAGCCTCTTTGTTTTAATGCCAGCACCCGAGGGCAGCCATCCGCCAGCAACAATAGCACTGCCATGCGGACGGAGCGCACAAACCCAGCATCACCTGAGAATCACACCAATAAACAACACATTATCTTTCCCAGTGGCTGTAATAATTTCTGACTGAGCTGCAGAGGAACAATAGGTGGCATTTCATTTGAGAATCTCCAGGAGAGGCTATTATTAAACGCTTTTCTTTTTTTTGTGCAAAACTACTGAACACTTGGGCAAAAGGGGGGGGGGACACAGAACAGCCGGGAGGAAGACGTGGTGGGTGATACAATTTTCTAGATGAAAATGGAGATAGCGTGAGGTGAGAATAACACAGAGGGAGTTTTCTTTTTTTCCTCTCTTTTCATTTTGTCTTGTCTTGGTCTATTTGCATAATTAGTAAGGAGGTTATTGCCAGGGGTGCTGGGCCTCACGAGCTATTGGCCTGAAGGAATAATTAAGTCACTCTCTTATCCCTGGCATCTTCAGAGAGCAGAAAGCCAGCCAGTGATCTAAATGTGTACGGGGGCCAAAAGCGAGCTGATACGTTCTGAATGGGAATAATGTTGTCTTCTAAGAAAGCTTGATGCATGATTTATGTTTTGTGGCACCTTTACGACGAGAGAACAGACTTACTCGCAGCAACTGTGAAAGACCCCCCACAGCACTCACACAACAATTTTATTTATTCAAGGGAGGTTTGCTGAGCATGCAAAGCTCTGCTCTGTATTAACACACGTTCACATCTGGGAGCTGCCAAACACAGCTACAGTCGTCTACTGTTGGCTCCTGACTAGCAGCTCTGTAGCAGCTGAGCGTCTGCATTTCCAGACCAGTCCACAGCATTCAAAAACCTAGCCAGGACACAACTGCTTATGCTTGAGAATCACAGCATTTATGTGAATACAAACACAAGTACAAAATGGGATAACAATAAACTACTTGGTGCATTCTACTGCAGTTATACCAACTTAAGACCACACAAGTTAAAAACATACAGAGCCTTTGCTTGGTGCATCATTAGAAGCATAAGGACAAGGCCCAACCATTGGTGCACCCAAATTACACACAAATGTATGATGTAGACAGTTATGTATTTTTCTCTACAGGTTTACAGATGTCTACTGTATATTTAGGATTTCTGCCTCCATCCCAATACAAAAGGTAAACTAAACTTCACTTGTGGTGCTCACAACATTTAAAAAAAAATACATTAAAAATGTTGTAATCATTCAAATTTCTTTCCAGATACAATAAACATGTTATTCTGGGTAATCCAAAAAGTTGTACCAACAAAAATCATTAGAATAAAATCAATGAAAAATGTTTTTATTGAATGTTGACTATGAAAATGAAAGGAAACAATGCAAAATGATGCTAGATATACTGTAAAAATGGTATAAAGAATTACAGGAGCAAGCAGACATGGAATATATTGTTTTGGAAAAAGGGTTTTCCGACCCTTAAGTTACATAAAAGATAAATGAAGAAACTTTGGAAACATTGGGGATTGGGTTTATTTAACTGGGCAAAATTACATTCAGTAATGTTTCATATGAAAATCTGGAAAACTGTGATTAACTTGACTAATCCCTACAGAGTTTTTTGCTTTTATATGAGCAAATATCTTTTAATGTTTGGTTTGTGTCTCATTCTTCAACTAGAGAACTCATTTTTAGAATTAATCTTCTAATAATAATGTGAAAAGTCTTTAAAAATGTGCTGGCGGTAGTAGGGTTTACCTGCAGAAAACCTGAGCAGGTTGGCCTTTATCCTCTGTGCTTATCCCACAGTGGCAAATTAAACAACAGTTCAAATAAGGCTTTAATCCTTCCTCTACCTCTCCAATCTCACTTTGACACAAAAACCACAGACTGTTGTAAAAAAGAAATAAAAGAAAACCTACAGTACTTCTTTGATATCCTGAGGTCAATCCAAGCACACGGAAAAATGGACCAAGTTCATTTGAACTGATTCAGAACACACATGTAGGAAGATCTGAAAGATTCTTACATGACAAATTGGGGTTGAAGTTTCCCCTTAGGTCTTCAGGGGGGGAAAAACAACTCTACTGGGATGATTAAGTGTTTAATAAGCAGGGAAATGTGCGTTGGATAACTTGTAATTACATAGCGCACATCCTTCAATCCTTCAATGGGTCAACCACAGAGGTTTCTTGCATCTTTGGCCCTGTCCTGTTTTTGGTTTGGGTTTGGTGAAATATTAGGAAACAGGCCACTGTGTCTGACATCTTCATTTTTCTGCTTAACCCGCCAATTTTAAATGAAAACATAAAAAAACGACACATGTGACTGAGGCTCAAAAACAGAGCAGGTGTTGATATTTGATGAGTCATGTGGCACACACAGTTTGATCCTAAGAGGACAATGGTTGGATGTCACTAAACACTATTACAGCACTGAGGATCTTCTTTATAATCTTTTTTGTTCTTGTTAAAATTGACTGTTCTACATTTTGAACACATTTAATCTTGAAAGATTGAGGGCAGATAGACAAACACCAATGACAACTTTGTATTCTATGAACCCATCTATCATGCCTTTTTCTCTTACTGTTTATTTCATCATTTTAACTGTTTTCCCTTCTTTTATACTTCTTTCAATCCAATCAGCTAATCACGTAAATCACAAACTACCTTGTTACCATTTATTTAAATTTCATCCCTTCAAAAGTACATCCTTTTCATTCCTTATTTTCATTCATCATCGTCACACTTATAATTTACCTTGTGAGGCAGCTGGATTTGGTAGACATCACAAGATCATAAGAGATTCAGACCAATTAGCGTCATATGAGGATTTTTGTGTGACCTGTGAATCCAGCTGCCACGCCAGGTAAAACAGTGATAGACAGATGGTTCTTCCAATCACCTGCCAAGTATTTGTTTTTCACTTCCACAAACATTTTCCAAGGACAACTTCTCAGACGGTTATGTGTAACAAACCATCTGGCACGTCAAGTAAACTTCTAACAACCTGCTGCTTCTTCCTTTTTAATTACTCTCCATTAAACTTATAAAGGATGTCACATTGCAACAGGTGTTTTTTTTATTCTTTTGTACTTCAAGCATGCAAAGACTGGCTTGAAGTTTAAAAAAAAACAAAAAACTGCACACTGCTTGTTTATTCCTTATACTTTTTTCATCTTTTAGTACACATAATTACAACCTAACATCAGCACAGAATTCAAAAGATGTGTATGTGCTTCTTGGAGGGTTACTATACTTCACCACTGGTTATTATCAGACCTCTTAGGCTCTTGAACAACCTTATTCAGTGTCCAGGCCTTTCATGTTTCTTGCTCCAGGTTTAATGTTTGAAAGAGAGAAAGTGTCTCCACAGCTCATAGACTGCGAACAGCCTCCTCCTTTCAATCAAAAGCTAGAGATCGTGACACTTTCAAGTTTCAACTCAAAATGTGCTTCCTTTCCAGCTTCCATGCAGTGTTACATTTCAGGATGTGTCCATATACCCTGCTACTGTAGCACATCGTTGGCTTTCTACTGTATATTAAGCAATTTTATGTATTTACTGCCTTAACACAGCACTTTCAAGTGTAGCTGTAATAAAAGCACTGGACCTTTAGATACAGACATCACCTCGGCTGGTTGGCTTAGTGACAATGATCTTGTTTGCTGCTGTTGAGCAGACAACTGCTGCATCTCCCGTGTATCCGCCTTGTGATTTCACTCCCGACCCTGCACGCTCATTATAAGTCTTCACTGTTTGTTAAGCATGGATGAAGGCAGCTACAGTGGCAGCATGCTGGAGCTTCACCTATTAACACTTTCACTGTCAATCATAACTCACACTTCTTTTTTTTGTTGTTTTTGTTTACACAGTTAACAGTGTCAATGTCAGCCAATTTGCATGAAAGGATAACGGAGTTCACACGTTCACATCGTGTTGCATTGATTAATGAGGTAGAGTTGGTAGGAGCTCATTTAAAAAAACAGTTTAAAAGTTGGTGTACTAACTTCTCTAATATGTTTACCTCTCCACTGAATTACTTGTGGACTTTTGATAAAATGCAAAAAAGCAAAGAAACAACTGCAGAGAACAAAAGCTACAAAGACAGTTGGGTTATTTTGTTCTTTCTTGAACTTAACAAAGGCAAGCTGAGCGGTTAAACCATCTGGTGTACAGAAACCTTTACTTGATACAGAGAAACTTCACCACCCGTCCATCAATCATTCAAATTCTACACACATGCAACCCTGTACAGATGCGTGCAAAGCTCTCACACAAAGAGATACAAATATGCTTGATAATCTGTGGCACTCCAGTCCAACACACGCTCACGCTCACGTCCAAACCAGCTCTGAGCCGGTATAAGCAGTGACAGATTTGGTCATCTCGAAAACAAAGCTTATAAGAGAAGAAACTAACAAACATACAAAAAATTAGAATGCAACACTTGCAGGGATTCTGCAGCAATAAACTGTTGAGAGGCCGTTTTTCCATCTCTCTCTCTCTCTCTGACATTTTCCTGTACGCTGTGATGAAAAAACCTGGTAGGTCAGCTCATATTTCCCAGGAAAACATACACTTACAGAAACCCAACAGGAGAATATGACTACTGTATTAAGACTTTTTTATTTATTTATTTTTTTGGTTTTATTGAGTTTCACCAAAAAATATCCAGCGCATTAAAACACAACATGGTGGGAAAAATCCCACTGATGTGAAAGTCCCCCTTCGAAGCTCTCACAGAGAAGCAGGAGACAGCTAACGCAAGCTCACAGTCAGACAGCTGCACCACAAACAGCAAACTTTACCTCAGTGTCAGCATTATTTCATCCTTTTCAGCCTTTACAAATCAAAGCTTTCCTCCTAATACCTGAAAAACTAAAATAGAAAATCAAACTGAATAACTAAATTAAATAAAAACTAATTAAAAAATCTAAACTATAATAACCCTGGAACACAAGACAAAAGGAAGAGGAAGATGTATATTTATTTTTTTTTTAAAAAGAAAAAAGATAGGTCTTACCTATTGTGCGTGGAATCATTCCTTGTCGTGGCATCAAATTGTCATCAAGACCCTCCAGGCCACCATACAGGGAGTGGGAGATCCGGCGCTCGTGGTCGTCCAGAGAATTGTTCATAGTCTGCTGAGGTCCCAGCGGGCTGCCTGTTTCCTGAGTGAGGAAGAAGGTGGTATTGGAATTATTATTATTATTATTATTATTATTATTATTATATTGACTTGTTTATACTTAATTTGTCATCTGTTTCATGGTGTAAATGTTCTGATTATACCTGTTACATAATGTAAATAATACTACTTTATATATGTGTATATTTACTGCTACTAACTTTAATTATATCTGATATTTCAGTTGAAACTTTTAACATAACTTTTAATATAAGCATGTAACCATTACATATTGTTTCACAGTAGCCTCTCAATATACATAAATTCTGTACCTCAAATCATTCATGAATACCTCATCAGTCATTAATTAACTGGTGATTAATCCTTAATGACGCTTTCAAAGAACAGAGAGAGTTTAATCCTTAGTTTTTACACTTTTTGTTGAGTCTAATGCTCAACCAAAATGTGTATCAGCTGTACAAAAACATTTTCATTTCCATTTTTTGTATATTTTGGGTCATGTGAGGATAAGTCATCACATTTCTGGTTAAAAGAAAAAAGAGTTTTTAAGGTGTTTTTTCTTCTCTAAAATGTAAAAAATTAACAGAATGTAAGGGTTAAAATACTAAATAAATGTCAGACGGTGGAGCTGAAGGGAACAGTCCATGCTAACATTTGCCAAACAATAATGGATGGAAAAAGGGGCCAAAGCTCTCCATGCTAATGTTAGCAGTGTGATAACTTGTATAAATAAGCATGGATTTCCAATATGACGTTAAGCCACAGGCTGTTAGCGAGCTAGCGTTCCCCCGCTAGCATCTTGACATTTCCCCTCAGGACTCATGATGACACTCTCTTGTTTGCCGGACAAATAGACTATTTGCTGGCCCTGACACCCATACACACACAACCCTGAGAAAGGGCATGTGTCTGTGTGTGTGTGTGTGTGCATCTTTGCCCTCATAGTTCGTCCACTGGATCATTGACTGTATTGATTCGCTATGGTTTCTGCATTCATTGCTGAAACTGATGACAGCTCTTGCCATAAGGATTACCATCATCGCCGGTATCGCATAACGAGCGATAACACTATCACACTGGAGTCAATACCGGAGCCAAATTACCCCAATCAATGAGTATAACTAGCTAGGCAGGGATTCGATTTTGGCAGAAGGGCCTTTGCCCAATGATCCTTTAAGCTCACTAAATGGTTGAGGTGCTATAATAACCATTGCCGAGCAGCTTCTGATGTAAACAAACAGGTCCAGTTTACAGGAGAATACATATGTGGGGACATTACGAGGCTGGCAGAAGTGTGAAGTGTAACAAAGTGGGTCTGTGACTTGAGGGCCGCTTTAAATATCCAGACTATAAGTGGGATCGATATTTTTTACTTCCTGAACAACCACAAATGAGCTTTCTTCAGTGGTAGAAGTGCTCAGATCCATAACTTAAATACCATAAAAGCATCAATACCACAATGTTAAAAGAACTAAAAGTTAAAAGCCCTGCATCCATTAACACATTAAAGTACAAGAGTATTATCCTTAAGATGTTGTTGTGTATCAATAAAGCTGTAGAAGTAGCCTACTTATGATGATGGTGGTGCATCACCATACAAACAACATTTAGACCACTGTAAAAAGAACATTTCTCATGTGTCTAGTCAAATATTTTTTTAGGAATATGGGGGTTGCACTGGGGAAATATGGACTCAGAGGAGGAGGAGGATTTAGGAAATATTAATCTGCAAGATCAAACAAATGTACTGCAGTAAGAAGTACAATTTTTCCCTCAAAATTGTAGCGGAGTCGAAGTATGAAACTAAGTAAAGAAATGGACTAGGCACTCAAACTGCTGCACTGGAAAACAGTGTAACGTCCAGCACACTTATGATTTAAATGAGATCAAACCTATAATGTATTAACAAATAAATACATGACCAAAAAACCAGGCACTGGACAGAATAACTAAATCATCACTCTTAATATCACATTTAAACTATACTTACATTGGGAGCTACAGTGTGCAGACTTTCTTCTGCCTTTAACAATAAAGTTTATCAATAACTTCTGATAAACACATCTTATTTAAATTCTTTCATATTTAACAGTTTTTTTTTAATCATTAACTACAGGTGAAAAAGAAATCAGGGCATTTACTCGACAAATTAAACGGTTTCAATTAGGGCGAAAAGAAGCTCCGCACCGATGCATCAAATCAACCACGGAAACAAACTAATTTCTGAGGTCGCCATATGGTGCTTTGACTGTTGGCATGCAGCTGCTCTTGACTTTAAATGAGATAGTAAATGAATTGGCCGGGCTGAGGGGCCGAGGTGAAGCGCCTCGGTAATAGCCGAGGGGATTCGCCATACTGAGGGCGCATCAACAAATCGCACTGCAGCTCATTGCATATTCAGGCTGATAATTGAGCTCTGGGAAGGTCTCGATCCCGCCGGGTGCCAAACAGTGATGAGGAAGTCAGCTGCTCTGGGTTTCTGTGTTTCTATGGGGATGCAGGAAGGAACGGGAGCGGTTGGGCTTGTGATTTATTCAACGGCAAACATTCAAGATTGATTTGAGATTGGCTGTCATGGGGATGGAGACTTGGGCAGAAAAGTAAATACAAGATTATTTGATCCCATATGTCAGTGAATTTCAAAAAGCGCTGCAGTTTTTGTCATATAGTAATTAGGTATTATTTGATTTTAACTAATATTTGACGGACAGCTGGTTATGAGATATTAGCAATCTATAGTGACTCTATAGGGACGATCTAAATCAACTTGGAGCGATCTCTATGAGTTTGAGTGTATTAAATTGTTGTTTTCCTCCTCTTTGAGTGCTTTGGACACTATTTCTTATAAATAGCCAGAAACTTGGACAGCCTCAGGCCATGCCTCTGGCTCTGCATGTGAAGCAGAGATTGACGAGACTCCCAATGCTCGAATTTTATTCAACCACCATGCTCTCTGTGAAGTCTCACTGCCTTGACGTGTCCGCAAAATACACACACACACACACACACACACACACACACACACACACACACACACACACACACACACACACACACACACACACACACACACACACACACACACACACACACACACACACACACACACACACACACACACACACACACACACAGGGCATCTGTTCACAAAACGAACACACAGAAAGATCCTTGAAAATAAAATGCATACATGCATAAACAGGTAGCACAAAAGCACAAAAAACACACATATACGTGTTCAGAAGAAGATACAGTGATGTGCTCGTGTACACACTCAGACACACACACAACACAAAACACACCTTCAGGCTTAGCCTCTGCTTTCAATTACCAGACGGACCGAGGGGAAATCAAAACTTTGACACACCAGGTTGGAAAAGGAGAGCAAGGAAGCCAAGCAGTGCCAGAGGCGCTGACGTGCACGTACACACGCACACACACATACGCAGACACACAGCGGTGGTGCAACACACAGCCTCAGCCTCGGCTTTCAAGCAGGCGACAGGCCAAGGTGCACAGAGAATGTAAAAACATGACATTGAGGGTGAGAAAAAAATTGTGTAGCTCAGTTCACAGCCATGTTTTTGGGGTTTTTTTTTCTTCCCCCTATAGCTGTCTCAAGGGAGGTGAGTGTGCATGTGAGGGAGGGGTTGGTGAACTACTATGACTGACTACTTTTATTTTATGAAACAATTCTGATCATAAGTGCATTCCCCAGTGATTTGCGTTGTGTTGTGTTTAACATTTATCAAAGGAAGCGTCTTATTCAAGTGTTTCCTACTGACACTATCTCTACACAAGAGTCTTCATTTAGCACAGTGATGTCAGATGAGGTCAGTTTTTGCAGGATGTGCATGCCTCAACTATAATTCCAACCACTTTGATCTTGGTGAGGTCACAAATAACCAAAAAGCTGGATAAGAGGATCATTATTAAATCATAGATGTCATATTTGTAATGATAATTCTACACTGAGCAGACAGGATGAAACCATTTTTAACCAAACCTGGAACTCATACTGTATATTTCACCCTGAAATTGTGATGTTAAACTAGATTTTTGAGGCAGCAGTGGTCACAGGACACTGAAATGCTAGTTAAGATCCACTTAAGTTAAGATGCAGCTGTCAAGTCTGAGAAGTAGCCATGAATGAAAATGACCTAACCACTTTACTCAATAACTACTGCTAACATGTCCTTGTGCAGCGTGTTTCCCCCCTCAAGTAATCCCCACTGGAACCGCCCAGGGGTCACCAGTCAACAGTCCAGCACAGCAGCTGTAATGTGCAACTCTGAGGTGTGAACTTGTGAAACTTGAGTGTGAAGCAGTATGCTGCTGCTGCTGCTGCAAACACAGTCATATGTTCTCAGTCAGAGTAAATAAGAAAAAAAGAAACATTACGCTTAAATGTGCTACAATAATTCGATACTGACCTCATTCTAATTAAGCATTTTACACTTGTGCTGTGTAATTCATTACATTTTCTTACACACATGCAGCACAACGCCTACATGATAAGTACTGATGTGGTGTCTGAACTATAAATACAGAGATGAAAACATTAGGCATGGTGGAAATGAGAGTTACTCACTGCTGTATTAACCCAAATTTTCCTTACTTCATTTCTTTTGGCCACCCGTCTGGCCACGATGAGCTGGATCATCCCTCGCTTGTTGCCTTCTGTTGACATTGACTTGCGTAGCGTCTCCATGGCGTCCTGGTTGGTTTTGCCCAATAGCGATTCTCCATTGACGGCAATCAACTGGTCATTCACACGTAGCCGTCCGTCCTGTTGGTGCATGAGAAATTAAACATAAAAAAGTCAGTCTTTTGTTGTTTAAACTGATAAAAGAACTAAAAAAGCACGCATTGATTTTCAAACAGGACAAGCTATGCCATTTAAAAAAAGAGTAGCATCTCCCACTTAACAATAACCGTTATCTAATCACAAGAATAACAGTCTCAGACTCTCAGAGTGTATCCTGTTTCCAGACATGATCTAATCTTTAACAGAGAAGTGTGCTTTTAAGTCCATTATCATGTGTTGTCAACACAGGCTTGTTTGTATGAAAAACAATCAAGCTGAAAGACTCCTGAAATTGACTGCAGCACAACAGACTGCAACAGAAAATAGGACGTTTTATGTTCATAGATTTTTATCACAAATGAAGCTTTTCTTCATAGTTGTCAAGATAGAGAAATGTGTTTTTATTACACTTCCTCTGCCAGAAGCATTCGGAGGGAATTGAATGGGTGACCAGAAGATAAAAAAACTGGGCCTGATGCAGCCAGAGAGCGAAGTTTAATGTGTTATATGACCTTTTTAAAGACCAAATGTAAAGCTATGGAAGTGTGTGTGTGTGTGTGCGCAGGTCAGTGTTTTAGATTTTTATAGAGGAAGTCTGTCAAAAAGTTACACTCTAATGCCAAAGAGATAAGTGGCAGCTGTGGCTCAGGAAGAAGAGCGGGTCGTCCACTAATCAGAAAATTGGCGGTTCGATTCCCGGCTCTTCCAATACACATGTTGAAGTGTTCTTGGGCAAGATACTGAACCCCAAATTACTCCTGATGGCTGCACCTGTGGTAGCTTGCAGCCATTGGTGCGTGAATGGGAGGAATGTGGTCGGAAGACTAAAAAGGCACAAGGTAAGTGCAGTCCATTTACTATAATACTGGTTCTGGAAGTTAATTTAATTAAAATGTTTGCAGATGAACCGATGCTTAGACCCATCTCTTTTATTTCCACTCAAACTCTCCATTAATTACAGCAGGAGGTATCGTACCTTGCAGGCTGCTCCTCCATTAATGATGGATTTGACAAAGATGCCCAGGTCAGCGTGGTTCTCCTTGGAGCGGTTGCCTTTAACACTGACGCCTAAACCAGCTGAACCCGAGTCACTGAGGGGGATCTCAAATGTCAGAAACTCCCTGGTCCCATCTGGAGTGAGGACCAAGTCATCCTCTTCTGTCTTCTGTAAGAGGTGGGGGAAAAACAAGACAGAAACTGACTTCAAAACTGACCTAGATAGTAACAACAACAGAACATGCGTAAATATTTACATGCTTATGCGCTATGATGCATATTTATTTACACAAAGCAACAAATATCTGTGTTTATTCCAGCTTTAAGCAGTAATTCAGAAGCCACTTATGCATTCCCATGCTTTCATCATGTTCCTGTGGCTTAGCCAAGGGCCGAAGTTAAAAGGACATTTATTTTGGCACTTCAGGTTTAATGAAAAATGCAGTGAAGATAGCAAGGAGGCAAATCAGAGAGCAAGTTCATTAGCTGCATCAGATATATTAGTATTAGACTTGCACTCGTAGATGTTACATTGGATACTTAGTATGAGCAGAGAGGGATTTATCTTCTTTAATCAAACCACAAGGCTCTAGTTCATCAATACTAAAGCATTCAGGCTGGTCTTAATAACTTTTAGGAAGTGTGAGTCTCAAATTAGAACAGGATTTTCTTTTATAGGAATGAGGTTTTGATGTGTTGTTGGCTTTGGTTTTCTGTGCTGGTGGTTAAAGGAATGAGTGAATCCATGGATAATAGACAGCGACAAAAGAAACTCATTAACACATGACACTCCTTCAGTGTGTGTTGTTTGTTCCTGATGTGTTAGGCTGAAACTAGTCTTCGCCGAGATTGCTGAATTCGTGGGCCTCATTGCCTGCATAAAGGTTTACATGAATGTTTAGTAATGTTTTTGATAAATCATGTGCAGGTTAAAATGTCAGTTTACAGACTGAAACAACATTCCCTGCTCAAAAAGTGTTTTGTGTGTTGTTAACCTGCAGCTGCTTCACAGTCAAAGCTTTCCAAGCCACAGTGGGATCTGACAAAAGCAACGCACGAAGCAAAGCAAATAGAGTTACAGAGCTTTTTCTACTGTGAAGCATCTGCAGGTAGACGACATGCATTTATACAAGTGTTTCCACACCTGGAATACAGAGTTGTTTCTTCGTAAAAAAAAATGGGCATCAATCCATATTTGTACATCTGTTAGCACATTTCTGTTGGTTATGTTGTGTTATTGAGTGCTTACTGTTACTCACTGTTACAAGCCTTTTATAATAACATAGCCATTCCATCCAATATCTATCACAAGTAGATTTTTGACTACTGCTTGATTTTAATAAAGCACAAACTCTAAATGTGACACAATGTCTTATGATTGAATTAAAAATGCCAGTCACTCTCGCTAAAATGATTTACATTAGATTTCCTATTGTTTATAACCTGAGATACCCCTCACCTTTACAAGCCTCACCTTAACCCCAATAGTCGTCGTAGTTTTAATGTTGAGCCTAAACCCAAATCCGATATCTCTTTCAGCTCTCACCATACCTCATTTTAATCTGTGTCTGTATTTAGCCTCAACACACCTCCCTAAAAACTCCAAATGACTCAAACTCGACACGTCATGCACCTGGATCGTGATGCAAAGTGCGTCAAACAGACACTAAACTTCACAGTAACCCTGCACGCACACAGCAGCCTAATTGACATGCTGAGGGCTCTCTTTCTCTCTCTCTTTCTCTCTCTCTTTCCCCCTCCACAACAGGTGCTACTCTCACTCGTTCTCTATATTCATTCTCCCCTCTCTCTTTCCAGCTCAACAATAAAAAGCTATTCTCTCTTGGTTGTTATTTGACAGCTGTCCTCTGAATAGATGGGTGCGTGCACGCTCGCGCCTGGCAATTATTGTGCACGCCTAATGAATTCAATCATCGGGCTCGGTGTCAGCATGTCATTAGCTCCCTTTGTTTGCTGGGAGAGAGATGGAATTGCTCTTGGTGGAAACGGAGAGGCAAAATGGGGAAAGAGGTGGAGGCAGTGACAAGAGAGGAGGAAGAGGAGGAGGGCAAAACAAGGATGGATAGAGGAAGAGGGAAAGGAAGGGAACAGATGGAAGGAAGAAGGGAAGATAACGGGAGAGAATGGCATGATGAGCATGGTGGCCGCATGTTTCAGAAAGAGAAATGAATGCTACCTGGAAATGTGAGACAAAATAAAAAAATAAAAATGAATGAACAAAGAAGAAAAAACATCCAATTTGATACTAGACAACTTATGGGAAGTGCAGAGGAACGATAACATATAAGACAACAGGAATTTAATTAGTTTGTTGCCTCAAATTTAATTCATTCGGCCCAGAATTAAATTAAATGCTAATTAAAAAGTGACTAACAATGATTTAATCCTCTTAAACTCAAAATAAAAAAATAGACAACAGGAAATTATTACGACTCAGTAATATAATTGTGATCAATAAAGCAGATAAGATGTCATCTCAATGTTAAAAAAAACACATTTATTTATTTATTTTTTTTACATTATCAGCGCTGCAACAAGTTTTAGAGAAAGTTTAAAGAAAGTATAGTTAGAGATTGTCAATTTCAGTTACAACTATCACAGCTGGAGCTAATTTACGTTAATTCAGAGAGTTGGCTAAACTGCAAGTGAAAATTGTGCATCGTTAATATGCATCTCTTCATGCCAGTGCTGTACTATTTACACTCAGCCAAGAAACACCACATACCAGTCTGATGTTTGAAATGTTATTGAGTATTCATGCTGTTAAAAAAGACCAACATAGCACTTAAATATAGATGGTCGCATCATGTAATAAATACATAAATACTGTAGTTAGCAGTTAGCGCTGCTGTTTTTGAGTATGATGGACAATTTTAAGACAGTAAACTGTAGTTACATTTTTGCAGTTTCACTTTTAAACACATTTTACTGTCTGAAAGTTTAAGGTTGAATGTGGATGTCCACTGTAAAAAAAAAAAAAAAAAAGAAGCTCAGCCTGTCAGTATGTGCAGCTTACGTTAGCTAAAGGAGCTAATGTGCAATATTTAAAATATATTAAAGGAGCAGTGTGTAGGATTTAGTGGCATCTAGCATTGTTTGAAGTGTATTACTTTAAAAGCTCTGAATTGAGATGTCCACTTTACAGAGCTGTGAAGTAACTAGTCCTGTCGGTCTGTGAAGCTAACGTTAGCTCAAGCAGCTGAAGTGTATATCTTTGGTCAGACATGACTTAACTTAAGTTTATCATTATTGTCATAGTGTGTAACTGTGGTTCAACCCTTTGATATTGTCATAAATGGGCACGATTAGTAAATGTGGGCTACATTTGGTAAATTAGCTAGAAAAGTAGCTAACAGGCTACAGCAACTACACCATTATATCAGATTGTCTTGCCACAAAATATATGTTTATGTTTAATTTCTTAAGTAATGAATATCATATAGACAATCAATATAGACTTGGAGATTAATTTATAGAACACACAATTTAAATAGCAAGAAAGAAAAGTTAAATTAAATCCAGATTTGATTTTCAGCTCCACCGTTAAATATACCTTATCTGACATTTCCAGAGATAAATAAAGGATCTGACTGATGAGCTCGGAGGCAGGAAGGAGGAAAGCCAGAGGGTTAAAATAAATAAAGCAAAGGCACATAGAGGAGGAAAAGAAAGCACAAAGTAAGCAGAGTTGAGCGAAGGTGAGAGGAGGGAGAAGAGTGATTGGCACAAGAGGGAGGGACAGAGACAAATAGCACAAGGGTGAAAAGGCGAGGAGCTGAAAAAGAAAAGGGTGAAAAGAATGAGAGTGTGCGAGCATGACAATGACAGTGTGAGCGAGCGAGCGAGGGAGTGTGAATGAAAGGCCGACAGAAAGGGATGAATCCATGTGGAACACAAAAGGAGACAGACACTGCCACCTCTCTCACTGTACGTCTGTATCTCTCACCCTCCCCTCTCTCTACCTTCTTCTTTCTCTACCTCCTACCTTTTTCGCAAATCTCTCTCTACTATTCTCTTGAAAAAAAAAAATCCATCTCCCTCATGCTCATTTTCCTCTTATTCAGTGCTAGTCTCCCCTCTCTAACCTTCATTTTCTTGTTCTAGCTTCTGCCATCTCTCTATATTCCTTCTCCCATCTCCTGCCTTCTTTCAGTTTCTCCTTCTTCACATTTCTTTCTGAGGTCATATCCCACACAAAGCTGGCTACATTTGAATAGCCAACAGTCTCTAGAGTGGATAAATCTGAAAAAAGGTTTCCTTGCCTGTGAATGAGGGGAAAAAAGAGCTTTTGGAAGACAAAAAATGTTCAGAAATGGCCTCGAACTCTCTCCTGTAGATATTAAATAGTGATTTGATTGACATCTCAGCACAGGACAAATCAGTATTTTATGCTTTTTAAACTTGTCTGACAAATGAAACAGAAAAATATGTAAATGAGAGTGACTGAGTTGTGCATTCGGCTGTATTACAACGTAGTTTAGGTGATGATGAAAACGAGGAGGGAACTGAATAAACGTAACCAGCCGCAACAGTTACAGTGATGAGCTTCTCCCACACCTTATCAGAAGTTGCTTTTAATACAGTTTTTGGCAGTTTCTACCTTTATTGGATCGTTGTTTCCTTTATACGACTCCTTTTAACTCCCATTCTCACTGGCTCCCTCTATATCTCCATCTATATTACTTTTTTCTAACCCATTTTCATCTACATGGTCTATATAGACGGTCAAAAGTATGTGGACACACCTGCCCACATACTTTTTTTATTATGAGGCTGTTATTGGCCAAGAAGCCAACATGAAACAAGTGGAGAGAGCGATGGGTTTGACATGCAAAAAGGTCCTTTGCCAGACTCGAATCAGGGATGTTGCACATATGTGGTATTCATAGTATGCATCCGGTTACTCAGGTATTCCTGTAATGCATAGTTTTGTTGTTTTCTGGTTGAAAGAACACAAATAAGAAGAGGTGTAACCCTTGTATCATTATTATCTTTTAAGGGTGGACAGAGTCTTTCACCCAAAAGGCCTGACAACACTAGACTGGATGCTGCGCCACCTGCTTTTTCTCCCTTTTCCTTTCACAAGCCTTTCCCCTATTTGTTTTCTTGCTCCCTCCCTTCCTCTCATCTGCATCCCACCCTCGCACCTCCCCTGCTTTGTACATCTAGTGTATGTCACTCACCCTCAGAGCCTCTTAGACCTTCACCTCTTTGTATTCTACCAAGTGAGTCAATCTTCAGCATTAACAGAGATCAAACTCATTTCCACTTTCTTCTCATTCTCCCCGCATACATACACCTCTCTCTACTGCAGTGCCTGACACGATTAGCGGGTCGGCAGCGAGCTCAACTTCGGCCAAGCAAACCTGTCGATTTGACGGCATCTTGAGGGAGATTTTTTTTTTCTTTTTAAAATCAGGAGAGGGTGAGTGAGGGAAGGAGGGAGGGGAAGATAGCAGGGAGAAAGAGAGGGAGGGAGGTGAGAAAGAGGCAGTGAAGGGTGTAATTGGTCGAAGGAAGTCGGGCGTGGAGAGCATTGTTGGCTGCCTACTGTACCACGATCTATCTCTTTTTATTCATACTTTCTCTCTCTCTCTCTCTACTCCTCCCTCCCTTTTCTATAACTACATTTAACTCCCATTCTCACCTGCTCCTTCTATATCTCCGTCTTTATTCCTCTGTTTCACTTCTTTTTATCTACACCGTCTATACATACGGTCAAAAGTATGTGGACACACTTGCTCACATACTTTTATTCTGTGGTTGGTTTTTTTATGGTTAAACCTACATTCCTGTGTTCCAATGACGGGAAATCTCGATGCTTTTTCTTCCCTGCTGTCCTCCCTTTCTTTTTTCCTCTATTCACAGCTCAGTCTATTTTTTTTACCCCTCACTTACCCTCACTTGTCCTCCCCTCCCCTTTTTTTTCTCCTCTTCTTTCTCTTTCTGACACGTCTCGCTGTAGCTCCATGCTGATAGACTATGAATATCAAATACCTGTGCGATAGACGGCGCTGAGACTGGCACAGCATGGAGGAGGAGGAGGATGGCAGGTGTGTATATATGTATGTGTGTGTGTTAAAGAGTGAGCGAGTGATAGAAAGAGAGAGAGAGAGAGAAGGGTGGTGTATATGCGTCTATAGGTAGATATGCGTCAGTACAAAACACACAATAAAGCAGGAATACCCATCATAAATGTCATCCTCATACACTGTAGCTGTGCTGCACACACACACACACACACACACCACTGACACATGCCAGCTATAGCATGTCGGGGGGGGGGAATCGATCAATACACACTCACACATGTACACACACACATATAATCCCCTTCTCACTCAGAGTCCAAAACTAATCAGCTGCCCCCTTTTCTAGCACTCACTCTCTCTCTCCCTCTCGGACAAGTCAAACTCTATGCGGCTTGCTCTTCAGAGCTCCACAACCCACTAGAAACCATTTATAACCTCATCCAACTCCAAGCAATTACACCACCAGCTGCTCCCAGTCACTCCACGTGTGTGTGCACTAGCGTGTGAGTATACTTATGTGTGAATGTGCAGTGGGGTGCATGCATCTGAGGTGTTGTGTATGTGTGTGTGTTTGTGTGAAGTGCTCCATTTGGCTTGTGTGTTTTTGAGTTAGTAACGTGTATAAACTTCTAGTGTAGTCTATGTAATTGTATACTGGGAGGGTGGCTGTAGTGTGTTGTATGTGTGTGTGTGTGTGTGCATATGGTCCAGGTGGCAGCTTGAAACATCACTTTAATTAAAGCGGAGAGCCTGTGCTGTGGTAGAACGGCCCTCTCCGATTGACTCGTATGTGTCACCGGCGGGCCGGTACAGAACACAGAAACAGCATCGAGCCTGCTGCCATATAGCTGCAACCATTCATCACTGCAGCTATCCTATTGCGCTAATAATGATACAAAGTTATGTAACTTCAGTAATGATTCATTGTTACCTTAGTGGTGAAGACACTAAGCTATTATGCACCAGGAGAAGTGATAGAGGAGTTATTCAGATCCTTCAATCAAGTAGAAGTGACACTACAAGCAAAATATATTTGAATGTAGTTAAAATACATAAAATGCAATCAAGAATAAAAATGAGTTGTAGCTGGTCGAGGTGAAGCTACTTTGAAGTACTTTGGAAACTGGTGGATAAAATAACAGGTAATTATGACTGTCAGGTCAATGTGCTGGAGAGTAAAGCACACATTTAAGTCAGAAATGTGAAAATGTGAAATGTACTGCAGTAAAAAGTAGGGAGTAGTAAGATAAAAAAAATATTTAATATACATAAGATTAAATAAAAATGGCACTTTTGTCTTAATCTACAAGCTGAGTTCAATGAAAGATGTGTAAAAGAATACCTACACTCACACACTCAAATGCTTAGTGTGTAGATAAGGAGGCTTGTCATTGAAACTGCGTATTGTGAGTAAATCTTTTACTGATTTGATTTATAGATATAACCACTACTCCAGTCAATATTGTTTTGATTTTTTTTTCTTTTTTTGCATTAAAACAAAGCAAACCATTACTTTTGCTCTGAAGTACTGTACAATCTGAGCTAAGCATTAATTTTCTATGAAGGTTATGGATTCAACAGATTTTTATTCCAACAAAAAACAAAATACAGCAGCTCCTTTTACTCCTTAGACTCCTTTAACCAGAGAGGAGCATTGATCTGTGAACTGAGTTGTTTTCATGAAAAAATTGTTGAAATACATCCTCTTAACCTTGATGATACATGAATGATGAATACAGCTCTGCAGTCAATACTGTTTTTCTATCTTTCATTGCTATTAATATGAAATGCTTCTGTGTTGATGATTGAGTAAAATATGGCATCCCTGCACGTTAGTAAAATAGTTCTAATTATGTGATAATTATGCAGTAGTGAATAATATGCCCGTCTATGTCTTATTATGTAAGACGACAACTATGATGAGTCATGCATGGACAATATTGTGTTTAGCTAATTTAGATAAACAATCAATCTTGCACTGACTGTGTTATGCTGTTTTATTAATGCAGTGGTTATGCTGTTTCATTTGTGTTTGTTGTATTCAAAATAGTTGTGACAAGTTATACACTGACCATGTCACTTTACATGATGCCACTAAACCTATTGAGCTATTAAAAAGACATTTTAATGACATATTGTTTAGATAATACACCGTCATTCTCTATGTAATATTTATGATGTGTCATGAGCAGCCAACACATGTTCTGCTATGCTGATTGCTGTATCATACCGTCAAGAAAAGCTACATCATTACACCACGAACGTGCTAACAGATTGCCGTTTCATAACAGCTTTGTGTTGAGAGAAGAGAGGGAAACATGTACGTGTGATAGATAGCATCTTGGCACACTGTTGCTGCATTATTACTACTGCTGTGGCTGCTGATGGCTTTTCAATATAGCGTAGCAGTAATTTTCCATAAGCCTGTGTGTGACTAATGGCGTAAACAATGAAGCCGAATGTTCACGTTATGGACCCATTATGGACCTATCAGGGCAGGCATGTAAAGACGGATGCCTTTGATCAGTGCTCTATTGTAGAGGCCAGGTGTGGGGAAAGAGGATTTGCTTCTTAAAGTGTGTCTTAAGTGTGTGTGTGAGAGAAAGAGAGGGGAAGAGAGGGAGAATGGAGTGAAATAGAAGAGATGGAGAGAGGTAACAAAGACGGATACAAGAGAAGTACAATGAAATTTGAGGGGAATTGAAGGTAAAGCTGATGAGAAACAGCGAGAACTCAAAGTGTTTTGTTTCTACACATCATTGGTAAAGCACTGAGTTGCTTAAATGACTCCCAGTCTATTTGTGCAGCCACCCAAAGTATCTCATTTGCCTTCGATGCCTTTCTCCCTATACAGCATAATGACCCAAGCTGGTGATGTCATGCAGCAGTTACCTCAATCAGCCAATGGGGTTTTCCACTTGTCACAGGCTGTCTTGGATGCTAAAGGGAGCAGTCAAAGGCAACAGGTTAGACACAAGAGCCCCTGAATATTTTGACACCACCACTGACAATGACTTTGTGCAGGTATGTGATGAGGGACATCTGAGCCAAAAATACACAGTGGAGTGCCCAAATGTCTAATAATGAGGGTCAAAGGTGTAAATGTTATGGCAGCAGGGTTGAAAAGAAACACATTTTACAGCTAATTAAGTAATGGGTAGGTGTAATGCTCTAAAACAAGAACAGGGAATGAGTGACAGTTTTAGTCCATGTGCTTGAAAGCAGGATTCAACACACCAGAATGTCACCCCGGCTAATGACAGCCTCTAGTGGACTGCTTTAAAAAAAAATGTGGGTGATTTTTGGGTCATTGGACCGATTTCAAGAAGTGAGTGCTTTTTCCACTTCAGTTGTTGCATTTTGTCTGCCATGTAACCCTCGATAGAGCTCTCTCTCTTTCTCTCTCTCACAGGATGAGTCATGCCATGCCAACCTCAAAAAAACCCCAGCTGGAGTGCCAGCAAACCTAAAAGCTTCTGCATATTATATTCTGAGATTTTTTTGTGTGTTATTAATTGCACTTTTCTTAACCGAAGAAAGAGATGCAAAATTAAATGAATTAAACCATTATAGTGAGCAAAATCAACAGATATTCTTAAGCTCCATTAACAAGCATTCAACGCAGCATGTGCTTGTAAACCTGCATTCATTTGCCTCTCGTCACCTCTTCAAAACTATTTTTCACGTCCAACTTTTACACCAACTTTTGATTCTCTATCCAAGCTGCCTGAGTGACAAGTTAACTGCATTACAAATGTATTTGTAAAAGGAAGGACTACTTGTGACTGTCAATTTATCAATTTGATAACATTTTATAGATTAATCAATTAAACAAAAAGAACAACATATTATTCAATAATGAAAAAAAGGCATTAGTTGCTGCCCTCCCTCTCAACATCCATTCCATCCTTCATCTACTTAAAAGATATCTATTACTTGGAAAAGAGATGATGTCTACTAAAAGCTGCTCTGTTCTCTTACAAGCACACCCTGCATCTAAAGCTGTACACCATCACAGTGCCTCTGCTGCTGCTGCTGTTCTTATTGTTGTTGTTGTTGTTGTTGTTGTTGTTGTTGTTGGCAGCGAGATGTTTAAAATGAGACGTCTGACAACAGATAGCATCAGAAAGGCACTGAATCCATTATGCCTGTCGATGTTCTGGGAAAGGGTGAGGAGAAGAGACACACGTCTGAATGTGTGGAGTTCGGAAGGCAGGAAAGGAGAGAGGGAGGTGAGAAAAGACAATATGAGGGAGAGAGGAGACAGAAATGACCATGGTGCATTTCCCTCAATCTAGCTCTTGTTCCTGTGGTCGCATTGATTTTTTTTTTGGGAGGGGGTAAACATCCAAATAACAGAAAACGAAACATTTCTTAAACCTTTTCTTAAGCCCTTAAAAAGGTGCCTGAGGCAATATTTTTTATCTACAGTGCACATATACCTGTTTTTAGTCTATGTCTGCATTCACAGTGATACCAACGATTTACCTTATTTGTCAAAACCAAATCCAGCTGTCTGAAATGATTACAGAGGTAGTATTGCCAGGAATTGACTACACACTAAATGATCTACTAAACAGCAATGAACAACCAGAAAGCTGAATTATTGGATTTTAATTCACATTGTATTACTGTATGTTGAATGTGTGTTTGATCTACATTCTTTGAGTACACATGGGTAGTGGATTGGAGCCCAAGACAAATTTCCCTTGCAGGACAATAAAGTATATATTATCTAATCTTAAGTAACAAATGAAGACAAAGACATAACTATGCATAAAGTCATTCAAAACATTAAAAATGCAGTTATTCTCATTGCTACTAAGCCTTTGGGATGGCTCAGTACAATGCTGTTTTCAACTGGACAACTAAAAATATGCCATTTACCACAGTGCTAACAATTCCCACTTAAACTGCAGTTAAGGTAGAAGGACGACTCCATGCTGTCTTTCTCTGTATTCATTGTATTGCTGATGCAACGATGCACGCCGTCTTTTCCGAATTTAAGCACAGATGCGAGATGTGCCAGCTGCAGTCGCATAATCGACCATGTCCTTACTGTAACGTTCTACTATGATGAGGACCATGCACACACAGCTGGCAGATGAGACCGCCAATCAAATTAACTGGCCAATTACACGTCTAATGCGGTACTCCAAACGTAGCCAATTACCTGCACTCAGCCAGATATAACCTGAAGGTAAGGCCAGATGTGGAAACGTTAAGTCTGCGGTTTTGAAAATTACAACTCAAGCTCGGTATGGAAATGGAGAATTATGGAAATGTGAATTGCCTTTTAATATGAGCAGTTAAGACAGATGAGCTTTTAACAGCTGCTGTGGTGGAAAACCTTTTTAAGACGCGTGACGAGCAACATTCAGGCCACTGAGACCGTACTGTAAACGGTCAAACACAAAGATCCTAACATACAAAAAACTACATCTGCTTCCACTGAAGGGCAGGATCCAAAGATTGTTTATTTGCATTATCTCCTGGGTAGTTAACGGGAATGATATATGAGGTCACATATGTCAAGTGCCTCTATCACAGATGGCCGTCGTGTGTCGAAGCTGTCAAAGTTTCTGTGCATATTTGGCACTGAGAAAGCCGCTGCCAGCTCTGTCGGTATTTTTCTCCCCAATAAAGTGAATTGCAAAATAAATAGAACATTTATTATTCATCTCACATATTAGAGTGAGTCTGCAGCAAGAAGGCCACACTGACAACCTTATCCACATCCGACAAATAAAGCAAACTCCCATGTGTTTCCACCTTCGCTGACAAATACAGCTCTGTGCGGAGTGAAGGAGCAAATTATTTTGTAGCACAGCCGTACAGATGAACCATGAAATTGTGATTTGTAAGAGCAACTCTGGATGTGGATTAAAATTAGTTTCACATTTATATGCGTGACTAGTGCACTGAGCTTTGATTGACCAGCTAGTTTACTACCCCGAATGCATGCATAAAACATTGTTTTTTATCCCGACTGGGTGATAAAAGTCTGTGTATTCTCCTCGCAGAGATGAATAACATCCGTGTAAAAAGGGAGTTCTGGGCTAAATGAAGGAGTAGGAGCTGTTAACGAGGAGGAGGTGGATTTGGGAAGTGGGTGTAATCGCAGGCTAGTGTTGGGGTGGAGTCTTACCAAATCTCTGGGGGATTGCATCTGAGGCTCGGCATTCTAGAGGATGCAGGGAGGGACAGAAGAACCAAAAGTAATCAAGCAAACATATTTATTGACAATAACAGTAAGAACTTGAACACATATGATGTTATGGAAGGGGGAAACTTATGGATGAGTGAGAAGCTGTGCGATGAAGAAACGGGCATGCAGGATAAAATGATGAATCTCAGCAGGCGGGAGAGTTGTTAGTTTAAAAGATACTCCTTAAAGAATCTCTAAATAGTTTCCCCTGACTGTCCAAGTGCTGAAATCCATATGAAAACACATCTGAATTGCAGCCTGTTCAGTGTTTCTCACAACCTGACAGTTCAGTAGTGGCAAAGGGAGGGGCGGCCTGTTGTAGACAGAAACTAAACACGATGCAGACCTCCGCAGCAATGGAGGTATATTTAGATCAAATCTACAGATCTGCACATTTACCAACTTCTTATTTTGTTACGAATGTTACGCTAGTGGTGCAACAGGTCTGCAGGCTATATTATAGGATTAACAATGACATGTTAACCAGCCCAATCTGCCCTTTTGTGGCTCTTGCTTCTGAAAAATACTGTTTCCCTTTCAGTAGCGGTGACGTTTTTCCACATTTTCACCATCACCCTCTTTTCTATGAGTGACAGCTCTCTCCACACTACTCCTACAGAGCTTTCCATATTTAGAGAAACTGGGGCTTGGTAGTATGCTAATTTCTACCAGCAGTCACGCGCCTGTCAATTTAGAATAATTCTGATTCACTAATATACGCACAGTGGTAAGAACATAATTGGCCGGTGTGCACGTGCGTGTCATGAATTTGATGGTAATTTTGCATGTACATTCATTTTGTGCGCACAGTAAGAACATTTCTATTCACTTATATTAGTAAATGAGGACCATTGAGTTGATCCGCTGGACTTTTTTGCCCTGGGTTTTGCCTTTCAGGCTGCCCCAACCATCTAATTGGTGGAGCTTAACGGAGCTATATGCAGCCTGACAGGACTCCATGTAAACACTACGCATTGCTGAAAGGAGCTACTGCAATCTGCTCTGCTTGAACCTGTATTTTAATTGAGCTGGTAATGTTCAATTATAATATTTTTCTAAAAAGACACTAGAAAATCACTCAAAAATAAGATCATAAAGGTCAGACAGAGATTTTAGGTCTTGGTTCTCCAATAATGAGGGGTTAATTTTAATGAATTAATAGTTGAGCAGTTCACATGGCATTTCATTTTCTATCTCAATAACACATTTCACTATAACATGTTATTTTCAAGATTAATTTAGTTTCATACAAGGGACATAATTAGTTGTGCAGCTTGCCCAATAGCTGTTTTTTTAACCTGCAACAGCAGGCGACACCTGTCCAAATGTCACAACAGCTGTGACTTTATTTTAAATATGCTTTCAATATACTACATTAAGTTTAATATATAAAGCTTAGTAACTGACACTTTTAATCACTTAAATACTTCAGTGCCAAGAAAAGGTGTAGTTTTTTATTTAAGCCTTAATTTAACCATCTATTTTATTATTTTATTGGTGCATAATATATGTGACAGTTGCATTGTCTCCTCTTCCTCTACAACCCGTGAAAAATGTGAAGCCTAGCCCCAAAGCTTTGGATAAAGACTGAAGCTGCTCATTTTGTGCACTGGTCCTGATCTCCCTCGAGTCCCATCTCAACCCTTTTATATCACCCTCTCCAGCCTCTACAGCTGATAACCACACATCAAATAAATTCTACCATCTAACTACCAAGTACGCAGAGTCAGCCAGACTTAAAGCACCACTCTAATCCAAAGATGAGTATCGACCAGCGAGGCACTTCCTCTCATCTAACTTCACCCGTGGCGACAGCCAGCCAATAGCCTCGTCTGCATCCCTTGCTGTGATAATTGTCACCAATCAGCCGTTTGATTGACACTACTTGTTTGCAAATGGCTGCTTTTGCCTCTAATGGCCCCGGTGACTGCTGAGGGTGCAGGGAGAGACCATTTTTATGATAACGGAGAGGGGGGGATTTAAGGGCAGTTTGGTGATATAACTCAAGTAGATATTCGATGGGGTGTATGTTAAAGTTATCGGAGTAAGAGAGATTTAAAAAAAAGGAATCATTGACTACTGCTGTGAAGTAAACATCGATCGCTAACTGCCAGCACTGTTCAAACTTCCCTCATGTAAGATAAATAAATAAATAAGCAGCACTTAAGCCTCGATGTTCCGTTGCTTGTTTTCATCTCAGCCGTTATGAGCTCACTTCTGAATCAAATAACATTGCGGTAACTCCAGATGTAAACGTACATCACATCAAACCTGGTTTTGTGCAATGATAATTAAGTATAACATCTGGCATCATGTTAAAACACAACCCTGAGAAAAGCAAACAGCTGTAACGACGGTTTGCATGAATCACTAGAGTTATAAACTGTGAGTGGCATCGGCCCAGAGTGACAGCAGTACAGTCGTTCGTATTGTGATGTGTGGATGGAGGATACTGGCTGATTGATATTCAAGCCAAGTGTGTGTTTTTTTTTTTCACTCTCTGCCTACTACCTGGCCCTGCGTGTGTCTGTTCATCCCCACATCCATCAATCTAGTAAAATCAGCTCTGAGGCAAGATGCAGAGAAAGATGGAAAACACAGAGACGGAGAAGGTTACCTAACAAAGTGAGAGGAAGAAAAAGGGAACCGGCAAATGGGCAAATGAGAAAAGAGAGGAGCGGGGAGTGGGGACGGTGACAGATAAAGAAAGACAGAGATGGAGTGAAAGGAAGTGGAAAGGAGAGGGTGAAAGAGATAAAGTGAAAAGATTGAGCTCTACAGGTTTCCTCTCAGGCTAGCCGCAGCTTGATAATGGAGAGGAGTGGAGCGACGGAGCGGGACGATCAATCTGCATGCTCGGCTAACGTGTTGTCTTAGCTGGGAAATGAGACGACAACATGGCACTCACTGAGGGGATCAACGGCACTCGTGACAGACGCAGACACTCTCTCGCAGGTACAGTATTCATGAGCGAGCACACACACACACACACACACACACACACACACACACACACACACACACACACACACACACACACACACACACACACACACACACACACACACACACACACACACACACACACACACACACACACACACACACACACACACACACACACACACACGTAATCTATACTTATCCATGCGGGATGGGGGACTGTATATATGTCATGATGTGAAATGTGTTGACAGGATGAAGAGTTAAAAGCGATGTTTCCAAGAGAGGTGGAGAGCGAAGCAGAGGAAACGTACCACTTCTCGGGAGAGGAAGGCTTCCTCCTGGCGCATGACCACCAGCCCCACGGCCCCACCCATGGGCGTGGCCCTGAGCAGAGACACCACCTCCTCCTGGGTCCGCCCATTCAGGTCCACTCCTGTTACCTGTAGGGTAAATTGTTGGATTTGTTAATTTTCTGTCAAAGTACAGTATGTAAACAACTAGTCAGTTTGTTAAAAAAGTTGAAAATGAGGAAATAACAAACCCTAACCCTAACAAATGTGTATCAAATGCTTTAAACTTTTGTGCAATAACCTCAGAGATTAAGACTAATCTTAGTTTGTAATGAGGGATGACGTAACTTTAAAAGCTGTTCTGTACTTGCTGTAAATGTATGAAAACAAACTCTCTGATTTCATTCCAGGATGCTCAATTTCCATTTAAAACAGTTACCTGAAATCCACTTATTGCACTTTAAATTGAACAGATGAAAGGTGTTTCTGATGGATTAAACATATCAGTGTGTTGTTTTCATGCTGTGACTCACATGTCTAAATTATATGAACCTTAGTATGAAACTAATATACAACACCACCAGTGTGCACATCTGCTATCCAGCTGACACAATGCAAATACCCTCATTAATTTGACTAAATGAGTACATCAATTCCTGCACACATATGAACTACAGTGTAAAGTACCACTTTTACTCTCTCACCTCCAGCAACCTGTCTCCTGCCTTCAGGCGGCCATCTTGGATGGCAGCTCCCCGAGGCAGGATGTTCTTCACGTAGATGGGTGCCGAGCCGCCTATGGGAACGTCTCGAGACGTTATACTGAAGCCGAGTCCCTCGGGTCCTGCAGGATGAAAAATGGGGAGAGGAGGTCTTATAGAATGTGGTTTTATCTTTAGGCAAAAAGCAGCAGCTCCTCTATTCCCTCTGCAGCCCCGTGGCTCAAGCTACTGTGAATAAGTTCATTTTCAGCTGGCATGGTTTTCCGGGATATGATGTAAGTTTGAGTAATATAAGTGAGGTGTTGAGGGAAACATTTGGTTAAGATCTTAAGAGTGAAGTGTGTGTTTGATCAGAAATGAAAAGCTGCTTTTCAGGCACATAAATAATAATCCTCCACACATGGGAACGTTTAAGTCATTAAGCCAATCAATGGCTCACGGTTTTTTATTAGATTCATAACCAGCATTTCCTGCAGCGCTGTACAGTGGAGGTGGCCTGCCTCACTTGACATAAAGCAAGCTAACATCAGGAGGATTATTACAGACTTATGAAATGTAATATTAGCAGTACTAGCAGTGGTGTTAGATTACAAAGGCCAAGTTTTTATTAATAAGTGAAGCAACTGTTATAAAAAAATCAAGTTGAACTCCTTTTGCGATTCCGATTAAAAATGGTCATGACAGTCTGATCTGACAGAAAAGAGAATCCAAAATGGATGAAACTTTCTCATAAGCTGCATTGTTTACTAAAGTCTTTCCTTCCTCTCCTCACCTAAATATTTGTAGAAGTCTTCACAAAACTTAACCACACACAAACAATTTTCTGTCGTGATTGGGCACTTACAATATATTTAGATGTTCTCTGATCTGTCTCTGCTTATGAATCATGCATGTGGGCAGATGTGATTTTGTTTTGTGAGCATTACATTTGCAAGTTTTGCCTGTAACCCCTGAACACATCATTATTACCCATTAGGAACACAAGCCTGTAACTCATATCATCAATAATCCTAAACAGAAAAAACAATCCTCTATTATGAGGCGAGTTATTTACAGGAAATGAAGAGAAATCTTGCATCCTGTCAGCAGAGCTCATATAGGTTTATAGGGAATAATTAAAGTGGGGGTACATTGTGAGGCAAGATATCTTAATGCTTTTAAATCTCAAAGTTGGACTTTGTAATAAGTACATCCAATTACATGGAGCCAGTGAGGAAGTTCAGCCTGAAGCCTCTTTTAATACTTTTGCTTGAGATGAAATTGAAGCCAGAAACTGAAATAGGACCTGTGGTGAGAACATTACACCATCTACACTTATAAAAAGGGAGGAAATTGAGGTGTGTTATTGTCAACATGCTGATAATCAACACTCTCCTCTGGAAACATTACCTCTGGCCTAATCCTGCACTCTGACAACTCTGATCAAGTAACCACATGTATGTGTTTTAGAGAGCTTTGTGAACAACTAGCTCTGTTTGTCAGTCTGTAAAACAAAGTTAATAAAAAGAACAATAATGAGCATCCGTGCTGAATGAGAATACTGGCCCTAATCCTCACTGCTTGTCTGACTGAGCTGATTCAAAGAATAGCAGAACAGCTATTCTGTTTCACATCCTCTACCTAATCCCCGACATTGATGAGCCAATCAACTTCCCGCAGGCAGATGAGGTGCGGTATTACTTTCACCGGTAAATTCCTGTAGCGTTCCCGGCTTTCAACAGGGAGGAGGATCTTTAAAACTCCCATTAGCTTGATTAAGACATACCTAAGCAATTTCCTGTGCAGAATGGGACTCTTTGATTGATTTTGATACTCCCTGGGATTTGCGAGGAGGCTGGTGTCTGATTCAAGCCCATAAACAAGGCGGGAGTTTAATCTGCGCTCAAAGCTGTGGGCTTAAGTCGCTACTCAAAACAAAACAGATGAGCCAAACGGCCTCTTAGGAGTTGCTGTTAATCTCTGCGAGTGTCTGATCTGTCAAGCAAACAAAAGGTGGGGTGAGAAAAAGATAAGATCTTTGACTGCGGATGCAACAGATCTCTTGGCGTATTATACGCAACAAGTAGGGTTTTACTGAGGGTTATAACCAAGCAGAGAGGTGAGAAAGAGGAGAAAACACTTTGATAGAGGATGAAGTGGAAATGGCTATTAGCCAGGATGGAATATGCAACAACCAGCTGGGTGTTTTTTTTTACATTTTATGTTTTTGCTTGATTCCAGCCCCAAGAGAGGGAACACATTTGGGTGAAGACTTCAGTGGGCATATGGTGCAGCCCTGTCAGACTTTTTGCTGTGGCATTTGACAGCACACGGGGACCAGCGGCTGCTTAGCAACAAGCTCTCTGGCCCTGAGACCTGGCACCGACACCTGGTATCCTGTTGGCAGAGGTTTGCACCACCTGTGCCAGCTGTCAGTCAAAGACAACACAGAGGAGATCTCCTCAAAGTTGTATTCCTAACACCCCCCCTGTCGTTCTGTATTTCCACCTCTGGTATTCTTTACTGTTTATTGGACTCATCACCGACTGGCTGTTTTTAAGCATGTTACATCATCGTTCATATTTTACATGCTTCTGTGTTTGCACCAATTTTTCAACAAACTGTTTCTACACTTGTTTTTCCAATATACCAGGAATGGGGAAATTACTTGTTTATTCAGCTGGAGTGGAAGGGCTAGGAAAGGACAAAAAAAAATGAGGGGGGATTTTCACAGATTATACAATCAGATGATACTTTGAAAATAAAGTGATGTCATACATAATGTAGGAACTGCGATCACGTCGGTTTTCCACCACAGCGATACGAGAACTTCTCTGATAATGGAAGTTCCAAATGTGTTCCTACATTTAAGCATCTTCCCAGAGTGTGCTTTTAGACTATAATGGGCTTCAATCGGAGAGAGAAACACAAGCTGCACTGAAGCTTGAGTGAGTTAAGAGCGGCAGTGTGACCGACCTTGCTAAAAACTGTCTTACATCACTGTTTCCTTGATCCCTCCTCCAGTAATTGGCTGCATGTTGCTGAGTCTTGTCAAAAAACGGTACTGTTATAAATCTTGCGCTCTTATAAAAAAAAAAACACACAACCTCTGTGTGCTTTCTGTGCCCCCGAAATGACTCTACAAGTTGTGTTTTTCTTTTGGTTTAAGTGGTTCACCTGTGCAAAGCCTTTCTAGTCACTAAAGTAATTCTCTGTCACACTTTGATCAGAGTATAAATGTGTTTCTGCAGGGACCTTTCTTCGCCTCACCTTTTTTCAGCTGGATGTTGAGCCTCCTCCCGACCTTTTTGGTAAATCCGCCCGTCGAGGTGGAGTTCATCCCCCTCTGAGGCGAGTGGGTTTGACCTGTGGGAGGCTTGGCTGCAGAGACCGCTGGGTGTGTCAGAGGAGGGTAGCCTTCAGCCTGATCTGGGTGAGTGTGGGAATGAGGGTGCAGATGAGCGTGCGGGTGCGATTGGGAACCGTGTCGGGACATCCTCTGCGGCGTGTGATCCATGCCGGAGACGGTGCTACCGGACAGGGAATCGGGGCTGAAACGGCCCGAGGCGTACGCCGGGTTCCTCTCGGCGTGGGACAGCTGCTCGTAGTGCGCCTTCATGGATGATGGCACCACGTGGAACATGATGACTGGAGAGCGCATGGCCTGACGGAACATGTTCTGGGCTCTGGGGAGGGAGCGACAGGAGGGGGATTAAGGGAGAGATTTAAAAAGCGGATGGAGAAAGAGAGTGCTAACTGTTGTAGCTTTAAATACCTTCCTGAATCATTGTTAACAACCATATACATTCATACTTGTCTGCTCAAACTTGCCTTGTGAAGCACTCCACCCACCCAATGCCTCATCCACTCTCTCTCTCTCTCTTTCTCGCTCTCACACACACACAACTTTATATATAAAATCCATCTTCGCCCACCTGAACGTTCTGACATGTTAATTAATACTTATTGCCAGCGTGAGCGGCTCGGCTCTCAAAAGAAACTGAACTCTCTCCGACAGCTCCATCATATAATCCCCTCATTTGGCTTCATATGAAGGAGACCTCTATCCGTGGGATAGTTTGCAGAAAATCCTCTTTTAAACCCCCCCCATTCGGTGTGAGCTCATGTACAGTAGGTGTGAATGGAAACTTATGTTGGCTGTCATCACCCTGTAACAGCAGAGCCTTGTTAGCGCCACCTGTTTCAATAAAGCACACTTTGGTAAGGCTCTTCCTTTCGCCCCGACAGCTGAACGGACGTTCCGAAAAATGCCAGGGCCCCAGAATCTCTATTGCCTCTTTCCTTCCCCCCCCCTAAATAACAACCTCAACTTGGCCCCCGCCGAGAATTTCATAGTGAAATTCCAGACTCCTTTTTTTTTTTTTTTCAGCCACTAATAACACTCCCCGAGGAGGATAGTATTGTCTAGGCATCTTTACGATTTCAGGCTGGATCGAGTAGCAGACGAGACGTAATCTGCTCCCTTAAAAAAATAACGTTAAATAACACCAGCAACTGTTGATGCACTTGTAACAACACTGTCTATGGCAGCTTTATTCCCATCCATTACTTGACTTATAGCTCAACAACATGGTCTCAGACTCAGACATGTCACCATCACCCGGCTGTATCAAGTTATGGTTTTATTGGCCAGGTTTTACGATATCTGTCTCCTTTACCCTGATGCAATGGAGGTGAGTGTTGGAACTATTTCCAAATACATAAATGTGTGAAAAATGTCGACAGCATGTTCAGTGGGGTTACACTGGATACTGTTACTGGAGAAAAAGATGTTGCTGCTGAAATGTTTATAAGTTATTGTTCAATGCTGAGAGCACTACAAATGGAACTCCATTCATCTCCATTGTATTGAGCCATGTGGGGACAAATATTGCAGAAATAGGCATATAAAAGCCTCATAAAACCAAAATGATCTCCATGGCTATATAGCACAAGTAATAAGTGGAAATATTGTTTTGTAATTTGAGGAAACCGATATAAATGCATCATCATAATGCATCCGTCTATGTGCAAATGTGGGTGGTACTTTGCGTGACACATTAATTATCTTACATAATTGCATACTGCAGTGGAGAAAGCACATATAATTAATATACTGTACATTCGAGCTGGCAGGAGAAAGTCAGATCAAGCACATTTATGCATCACTGGATTTCAGCTTTTGTGCTGAGCTTGTAACAGAATACATATGCAGAACACAGGCATGCATGCAGTACATATGTGCTATGAATGTTAGGAGCCTCATTCCCATTCATTCCAATGGAATGAGCAAGAAAGGTGTTAAAATAGGAGTCCAGGTGAGCTGTTACTGAAACACAGGGGAATAAGAGGCTGGGAGGATTGCAGGGAGGACTGCATCAGTGATTGAGGTTGCAACCTACAGGAGTTAAACAGGGAAAGGTTAGCTTAGCACAGTGACGGACGGCAGGGGAGCCTGTACACTGGCAGGAGAGCAGAGAGGAGGGCAGAGGACATGAGAAGAGAGGATAATACTAAAGTGACGGGTGGAGGACTGTAAGTATAAGTAGAGGAAAAGAAGCAGAGGGGGCAAATTAAGGCTTGAAAAAGCCAATCAAACAGGTAGTCCGGGAACCACCAGAGCTCAGCAGTTGGGCCTGCGAGCTGCTGTCTTACTGTTCAAAGCGGATGTTTCGCAGGTCTCCGTTATTGATACGGACGATACAGTCATTCTCCTGGAAAAGGCCATGGTGCTGGGCCTTGCCTCCCCGCTCCAGACGCTTGACCAACAAGCCAAGAGTCCTGAAATGTTCAAAAGTTGGTGTCAAAACAAAATGGAAGAGGAAGTCTGTGGATTCAGTATGGCTGCTTTGCTGTAGCCAGGACAGGGCTGGTCTATAGATAGTACAATTTAATCAAACACCTAGAGTCAGGGTATTTTAAGTACTGTGTTATAACAAAAAATATGTGCCTGGTACTGTGTGTCACCTGTTGAATCCTTAAGGTATCTTGGAGAGTCTTTACCTCTCAGGGCTATAAAATCTTTGTATTTTACATTGTATGCTTCACATTGCTTTCTGTATAATTCTTACATCAAAACTGCATTATCAAATACAAAGATTCCTCTTTCCACGGTCAGGTGACTCCCCAAGAAACAGTCTGTGGTGTAAAAACCTTCTTCTATTAAACAAAAAAAAATATATTGCAAAAAAAAAAAAAAAAAAGCCAAGCTGTGCCTAATGTCTGCCTTTTATCATTATCCTGTCGCACTTGAAGACAGTGTACAATGTGGTCCTGTCATTTGCATCATCAGTGTACCAATGAGGCTTATGAGAGAAAAGCAGTCACATCACATGGGGGTGCTTTCGAAGGCAGTGTGGGGGAGGCATCTATTCAAAAGGCAATCAACACATTCAAAAACTCTGCCGCAGATCTGCCGAGGTCGATGCTTTTTGCAGGTGTTAATTTTCTAACCTCTAGGACTCCCGCGTCTCTTTTTCAAAAGCAAAAAAAAAAAAAAAAAAACATAAACAAAGTGCTTTCTGAGTGCGGTGAGAAAACAGCACCATTAAACACTGATAGCAGGCGGGTTGGTGATAGAGAGAGAGAGGTCGGTCTATTCGTACTCGTAGCACTTCAACCGTGCTGAGCTGCAACGGTTGTCGCCCTGTAATCCGGTGTGGCAAACTGGCTTATGCCTCCCCGTACAGCAGCAGCGAGAGGCTAACTTCACCTGAAAGAGCGCTTTGCGGATTATAAACCCGAGTCAGGGGAAGGAAATCAAAAGCGGGTAGGAAAGACGTTCAAGCCTAATCGAGTCTTCTTCCATATATAGTCTGTGTCTGTGTGCGTCGAGGATTTTTCTGAGACAGTACGAGCCAGCCACCTAGGTCAAATTGGGTAGATTTTAAGGGTTTAATACTCCAACCTCGCCTGAGGCTTATAATTCCAAAATGAATGACAATGTGATTACAGAGAGGGCAGAAAAGTTCAGGAGTTGAACAAAGTTCAGAGACAATTCCACTGATTGAATTTGAGTGAGAACGCGATGCGATTTGCTGTAGAGGGGCTATTTCTCTGATGAAAGCCTGGGCATCTTAATCTTGGTATAACGTCTACTCTGACATTTCCCCAATAAAAGAAAAGGACATTATAAATGTGCTTTTAGGTTGATTAATCGGGCGCTGAGAGAAATGATATGATCTGGATTTTCAATAAAGTACAACAGTGAGTTTGGTAGTCACTGATCATATTTGCGATTCTGGAGGGCAGAGTCCAACATCGAGAAATATTTTGGCTCTGTGCTTGTGGAAAGGAAACTAAAAGAATATAAGTGACTGCTGCTTGGCACTATAAAGCCATACAAGCATTAGAACCATCTAAAACTTATCTACAATAATAACAAGAGCTTCCATGTAAATCTCAGGGCTGAAAACAATGTTATATACTCAACTAGAGTGAGGTTTTTGACTGGATTCTCAGTGTAAGTCTGAGGGGCTTTACGACTTGATCACAGCCTCCAAAAAAAAATGCCTTTGTGGGTATATTTAAACCAGATGTGAAATTCCTCTAATTCCTCCCTCACAGCTTTGTTCCAGCTGTGTGGGTGGTGCTTCTCAATGTTTTGTAGGTACATGTGCATGTGTTGCGTGAGCTGTTCAGTGTACCCCTTTAAGTCACGTAAAGCTGATGTGACAGGAGGCACAAGGAAATACGATGGTCACCTACGTAGCCTAAACAACTGCGATTGATCCCTGGAAACTGGCAAATGGCTTCATGATGGCGATGGCCAAAATGCAGACCTGTGTGTATATGTCTCGTGTATGTGCATGAAGTTTGCGTGAGTGATGAAGTGATTACACACGGGCATCAACTAGGAATGTCCAGTATGTACGTGCATGCATGAGTGTGTGTGTGTGTGTGTGTGTGTGTGTGTTAGTTGATACAACACACTTTTCTGCAGGGATTTTGCAAACTTAAAAAAAAGCCAAACTTTAAACTCTTACAGACAGTTTTACCTGATGTAAAATCCCTTTTATGAGTCTACACTAAGGCTGTAATCAACTGAAAGTGGTAGGTGGGCAACACTAGTCTTTTGCTCATTAACACAACTACTGTAGTTAAAGTAACAGACCTGTAAATGGAATGAGGTGAGCATAAACAAAGAAAAAAAAAACGTAATAGATCATTTAAAGAGAGACATTTTTTAGCAGTTTAGATGTGTTAAGGCCCTGTGGGGCACCAGGTCTGCCTGTTTCTCTCTTTCACCTTCACTCTCTCCTTCTTTCCTCCTTTAAAAAGCACTGTGGCTCTGGATATTTTTACCTGCGGTCCCTGCCACTGAAAGGCACCACGTGGATTCCCAGGGGCCCACCGTCGTTTGACACCTCCACCAGTTTGACTATGTCTCTGGGATACGTGATGGATGGATGGATGGCGGAGAGACGGGAGGGGTTGTTGGGTGGGTGAGGGAGTGGAGTGGAGAGGACAGGAGAGGGGTGACACCATGTGGGCATGGAAACAAAAACAGGACAAACAATGACAATGGAACAAATGAGATAATGACAACAACAAACGCATAAACAAGGACAAAAAAAAAAAACAAGAAATCAAAAAGATTGAAAGGGACAAATAAAAGACAAGAATAAACAAAAGACAAGAATAGAGCAATCCAAATAAATCCAACACATGTAAGGGATAACAAGGAAATCCTTAAACACATCCCATTTAGACTGAACCTTCAAATGGAGCCATGAGAGACAGAGAAGCCTGCCGTCTCCATGTATGCTTTAGGGGAGAAATATCCCTGATGCAGAATACTGAATAATAAATAAAACACAACGTCTAGCAAAGTTGCTGTTTCCCACAACAATTTAAAATGTAGTTTCGCCTCCTTCAGCGGCGCAGTTTTGGGAGCGTCTTTGATGTTTAACACTCGAGAAGACATTTGCAGCTGAAACGCTGCACAAACCAAATCACTGTAAGAAGTGGTTCAAACACTTTGACTTGCGTGTTTCAGCTGTTGCCGCTAAGTAATAGAAGCAGAAAGAGGAAAAAATAAATTCAACAATTTCATCAACCCAAACAAGTATTTCCCACGAGCCTTTAAAAGCTGTTTATCATTTTCTACTGCATTTCTATGAGAGTGTATTTTGTTGATTTGACTCTTTGACTCTTAAAAAAAAAATGGTTACAGCTATTTGCTTTTCTGAGGCGGCCTTCTTTCTCTTCACTCACTACCTGCTTGGCTGTAAAACATCTCAACGCAGGCATATTTTACAAGATGCCAAATCTAATCGACTCACAGCTTTGATACAATGACTATGATTAGCTCAGGGAAAATAGGCCCCTTGTTGACAACTAAGAGGCGGGAGAAGCCAGAGTCTCTGGGAAATCATAGGAATAATAACAATACCGTACCTGCATATTAAACTGGAAGCATGCAACAGAGCAAAATAACAAAACAAAACACAGTTGTTAATAACGGGAGCTGAATGGTTTAGTGCGTGGGAGAGCTCTGATGGCGAGACGAGGATCATTTTGCTCCCACAAAAGAGAATTATGCAAATCAGGAAGCAGGGTGGAAAATGAGATTTGGTACAAACAAACCTGGATTACAATATAGAAACCTTGCCGGTCTATCTTTTTTTAAAGTTTGAGAGAACGAGTGTGATAGATGGTAGGTATCACATTTTAAAATCAAACTGTTAAAATATTCAGTGAGGGATCACAAGTCACTCCGGTGTTAGGAGGTTATTGAGTTTCAAGCATTGTCTAAGCATAGCAGCAGTAAAGGGATGTTAGGATACAGAAAGGCAAGCTGAGCCATGACTGAAGGACTTACTCTAATGATCTCACAGGGGTGTGGTCCATGCAGGAGTCAGCTCGACCAACTGGTTCAATCCTCCCATTTTCTTCCTCTCTGGCTTCTTCGTCCTGGACAAAAAAAAAAGACAAGCAAAAGCCAAGAGTGAGTGAGTTTGAACCCCAATCATAACTTTGGTTGAGTGTCATTGTCTCGTTCTCATTTCAGGAGATTACACCCAATCCAAGAAGAATAAAGGAGTAGCACAAAAAGACATTGTTATGCATTGTCATGTGACACATTTTTGAGATGTTCTAGCTATTTCTGGTTGTAGCACCAATGATTAAACGGTAGTAAGTCACTATGACAGATTGAGCGCCCATAAGTCTTTTTCCATTACCCATAAAAGGTGGAAGTAGTCAAAGAGAGACTTCTGCAATAAAGAAATTCAACAATTGGGGCATTACGTAGACGCTGCAGATGTTGTTTAACTTCGGCAAGAGACAGAAAAACATTCTAACATGGTAGTCTTCTTCATCTGGGGCCTTGTGAAGCTTCCAGAAAGCAAAATCTGTGTTTGTCCACTAAGGTACGAGATAAAAAGACCTATCCAACCCTTATTTTCAATCCCGGTTCTTCCGAGTCTGTCAGATCGGACTGGCGTTTGATTTCCCCGAGATTGTTTCTTGATTTCTTGGTTATGTGGAAGAAGTTCATCAGCTTAAAAAGTAGGCTGAGCCTCTAACCTGCCGAAGCCAAGAGGAGCAGACTGGAGGAGGTCTTCCACATGTATAAAAATACATGCCCTTTAAAACAGCTCATCTCTTCAAAATTACATCGCCTTTGTTCTCCTCTTGTATTAACTGTGGACACTTTAGTGCGTGTCTGTTTGAATAGTGAAGCTGAAACTCATGACATGTACACACAAACACAGACAGACACGGTCACACACACACACACACACACAGACACACAGACACAGACAGGGCACAGTGAGCGAAGGAGAGAAAAATGAGAAGCACAGAAAAAGGAGGTCATTAAAATTTCAGGGCGACACCGGAGAGGAGAGAAGAGCGAGCAGCAGCAGCAGCACAGGCCTCCCCGGCAACCGGCCACCTCATCAGTATGAAAATGAGCCTGCCGTTACCGTGGCTGCCGTACGGTTGCCATGACACTTTGGGTGCCTGGAGGACGTGCAGCTTATAGGGCAGTGTAAAAGTGTTTATGTGTGTCTTGTGTGCGTGTGCGTGTGTGCGTGTGTGTGTGTGTGTGTGTGTGTGAGAAAACATTGCACAAGGACAGTGTTGGCAATGTGTGAGGAACGTGAGACACTTTAACCTTGTATTTTTCCATTTAATGTGAACTATAGATGCATAAATATGTTTTATTAATCAAAACTGTCTGTGCCTCTTTTTTTTCTACCTAACTATTGAACAGAGCTTTGCTGCATACAAGCATTATCTCTGCTAACTTATCTTCTATGAATCAGAAACACTTGACTACAAACTGAAGCACAAAGAACAAAGCATGTTTCCTCTGAAAGCACCACCAAAGAAAATGTGTACATTTTAATGCCAATTTGAGTTACAAATGTAATAAAAATGAGATGATGCCTTCAATAAATGATTGCTGCTTGTGTGCCTGCTCCACCTGTTGTTATTGAACAGGATTTTTAAATATTTAACAAATGACTTGCATGCAATTGTCAAGTCTTTTCTGAAGGACATCCGTTAAATGAGAATATGAGCATATACAAGACTATAAAGAAGATAATATGCGTCATAAAACACTATTTGTATTGTTGGATGAGAGATCTTCATTTGAAGACTTTTTAAAGCATTAAAAAGGCTTTAATGTAGAAATTATGTGCATAATTAAAGAGGTAACATTCCACAAATGGGTTTCTCCTTTGCCAAAAAAGGTTTTAACTTTATGTTACAAACCGGTGATTAATTTACTAGTACAGTACGAGCACCCATGCACCCAGGATCATATGTATATATGTATATGTATGAGCAGATACAGTCTCACACACACCCACCATAAAACATACAGAGAGGCTAGATAAAGAGAATCCAGCAGAGAGAGAGAAACAATAACAAGCCTCAGAAACACATCTAACACTATTCAATATTTATCAGGAGATAAGAAGTGAGGCAAAGAGGAGGGGGAGGAGGGGGAGGAGGAGGAGGGTGTCGGGGAGGGAGAGGAGTCGCTCGGTGCTATCTGAGGAAGAGCAAATGAGATCGGCATTCATCACAGCGTACGCAGGCATCTCGCAGACCCCCTTTATTTCAATACGCACCATCTCTGAGGATCTGGCTGCATGCTGACAATTCTATCCTCCAGTCAGAAAGAGATCATATGTGTGTGTGTGTGTGTATATGTGTGAGTGTGAGTGTGGGAGAAAGAGAGGAATGATGAAAAGATACAAACAAAGAAACAACTAACACACATTAATAAATAAGAATACTGTAGTAAATAGTGTATTTATGGGAGTATATATCAATTCCTAGCCGCTGCCATGGATCAATACTGGTACAATATAATTACAATAGGCCAGTGGAAAGAAATTAGCCTGCATCTAAAGCTGTAGTTCTGTTTTTCTTGATTTCCCACACGCCCTGTTGCTTCTTGCCCAAAGACATGAACATAATCGAAGTGATGAGAAAATAATGTCAGACCACAGTCAATGCAGAAGCTGTTCTGGGGCTTTCTATCATATCACATGATCTCCATCAGCAGATTTAGGTACCTAGCTGTAAATAAATGAATTTTAGGTCTGCTTCAAAAGGAAAATTAGAGATGCTTTCAATTATTCACAGAATGGAATTTAAACAATCTACAACTCAATCTGCTGATAAATTTCCTTTAATATGATTTAAAGCTTCAAGTAAAGTAATCCTTGCAGAGAGAAGCTGTCATTCCCAAGGTCAGGAATGAACTTTGAACCTCAGATGATGGATGAGATTTTTCAGTCGGGTTTCACTATCTGAAGAAGAAAAAAAAGATCTCTTTCTCCTTCATTGTGAAAACTTCGCCTTATCTTAGGATCAAACAGACTCGATGCCCTTGATTATGTTGATACTGCAGTGCTATCTATCATGACAGAGACATATTTGATGAATGCAGACGCGGGGGAGCTCTGTGTGAGATCACGATGCACCATTAAAAGCAAGCTCTACACAAGGAGAAATAGCATTATTTAGATAAGAGAAAAAACAGGTGAATACAATCATGCTTCTTCCCAGACGAACATTAGCAAAAACTCAAGATGACTTGTGCAATTTGATTGACAGATGGACCAATCAGCTTTTCCTCCAACTCTCTGCTGAAGTGCAGCGGGGAGACAATCGGAAACGCATCGCCACACTTTCCACCCACCGCACCATGGAGCCGTCGCCCATTCCCGTCGGTGGGAGTGGGCCAACCGAGCAGTGATAGATAGCCGCATTAATAATTCAGGCCCGAGTTGGGGGGTTAATGGCTAGCAGGCAGACAGGCGGGCAGGTACGAGAACGAGGGGCCGATGCGTTTTCCAGCCGAGTCATTGTTTGTTTCCTGAGTGTGGAGAAAGGAGAGGCAGACGGGCAGTTTTCAGGCGCGGGGGCTCATTAAAGATTAATAAGAGAATCCACCGGGGCCTGTCCTTTCTATCTCTCATACTAAATGAAGTGGTCTATGCTTAGCGTGTGTATGTGTGTGTATGTGTGTGTGTGTATGGGAGAGAGAATGAGTGGAGTAATGCTGCACTTTAATGAAGTGCTGTCCGCTCCCTTTTCCTGCCACTTTGACCACACTGTCACTGACAAAAGTGATGTGGATGCATGTGCACAGACACACAGGCAGGCAGGGATGGAGAGGAGGGGGATTTATTTGCAGGAGTGAAGTTTAACTTCCTTGTGATGCTTAGAAAAATGCAAACATTTTGACGCTTAATAAATATTAAAATGGGAATATCTGCATAAATGTTTAAATCCCTTTTAAAAAGCTACTGTACAGACTATTTATTCTCATTTGTGGAACTGTACATGCTTGTAGTCTTTTTTTTTTTGAAACAGCATTAAAATTTCAAATTCCACATCTGTTTAAATATTAATGATCACTTCACCAAAATGTCATATTGCGAAAAGATTTTGGTTTGATGTCGAAGTTGCACAACTTCCGAATGACAATCTCTCTAAAAAAAACTTGATAGGAAGCGATATTAAATGACTTAGCAGCAAAGAAATGTCAAGTTGCACCTGCTGTCTGACAACGGCAATTAAGTCAAGTCAAGGTTCACAAAAGCTCACAAGTAGCTCACCTGTCAACCAGTAGAATAAGTAAGTAGAATGACTCTAACCCTAGCTGACACATGTTCCATGCTTTGCTGATTCAATGAACCAGCAGGTTTACATTTAACCATCACAAGGTTTAACCAGAGGATGGTTTACAGCTAGAAAGTGTTGTGGTAACCTGATAACAAGAAGTATTGTGCTACAGGCCATTAAGGCTAGACTGGGTATCAAACCTCAATACTTTTTGGGAGAAAGTATTAAAGAAAGTTATGCAAAGAAGGGAAAAGTTGGTATGAAACATTTAGTCAGAATATGTATTATTGATATGAAGTTGCTTTTGTGTAGAAAAATGTATCATATCAATACTCAGATCTAAAACTTTAAAACAATACCCAGATACATGAGTTTATGTATAACCTTCAACAACTCTTTTGTGTTATTTATTTTTTTTACTTTTTACAGAGGACAACGATGTGCAGAATATTACTTTTTTAAAGCTTGGAGCCTAAAGAATGATAATGGATTTCTGTTGGTGGATGCTTTGCCTGTGCACTGACCACTGTGAGTATTGAACCTGTGCATGAACATGTGTGTTTCTAACTGAAAAATGCACAAGGCATAGTAACACATGCTGAACTCCAATGCACACACACACACACACACACACACACACACACACACACACACACACACACACACACACACACACACACACACACACACACACACACACACACACACACACACACACACACACACACACACACACACACACACACACACACACACACACACACACACACACACACACACACACACACACACACACACACACAGACATTCATCACAGTAAACTGGTATATGTGCCCTCTCCAGCAGAGCTCCATATGTCCACAACCGGATGGAACCCTGAAGTAAAGACTATAAATTAGCTTTAACCTCTGACCTCTAACCTGAAGACCACCACACACACCATCTGGGTCTAAGAGAGAGATAGAGAGATAGATGAAAGACGAAACTTGAAGATGAATAACTAGTATTTCACAGCATCTTCATATGCAAATGTCAATGAGGAATCACTGCTGGAGGTGAAGTGCAAGTGTTTGTCAAGTTGAACGCAGCTGTTGTAGTTTTTGAAAAAACAACCAGAAAAGCCTAGAAGAATATATCACAGTACTGGGAGATATTGGTGACAAACAAAAAGCATCACATCACCAAAAATAAACTAAAAGACAAGACAAGACTGTGGAGTTGAGTACTTTAAAGAAAATACAAAAAAAAACAAATGAAAAAAGAGCAGTGGCCCAAAAAGAGCAGCAGGGGAAAAAAAGGAAACCCTCACAAATAGCTTCTGGTTCAATGGCCATGTGACCCCTTCTAGGAAGAGACAACAAATAAACCTGTTCAGTTTCAGGAGAGAGAGAGACACACACACACACACACACACACACACACACACAAAGCTCCAGGTGTGCTCACCTCACCGATGGCCTATTTTCAGATTTCCACTAAAAACACTCAGTGAAGGAAGGGGGGGGGGGGGGGGGGGGGTAATGATCAAACACCGCTGCACACAACCTTTTTATGTCTTATTCACTGGGCAGGTCATTGAGGTCAGGGATGCTCCGACACTGACGCAGGTGAAGGATGTCAATGCTGAAAAAGGAATCTGTACTGAGCAATTTTGCTGAATTGTTATTGAACTTCTGCAAAGTGATGAAAAAATTAAAATAAAGTTGAAAAACCCATGAAGATTATCAATCAGGAATGGTTCCACTTATCCAAAAAATGTCTGCTAGCTTAAAACTTTTGGTGACAAATGGTATCAGATGCGAGATCTTTGCCATATCTTAGGATCAAACAGACTTGACGCCCTTGATTATGTTGATACTGCAGCGCTATCTGTCACGACGGGGACACGTTTGATGAATGCCGACGCTGGGCTCTGTGATAGATCAAGATGCATCATTAAAAAAAAAAAAAAAAAAGCAAGCTTTCAATTACAGATCCCCCTTGCGCTAATTCAATTACTCTCCTTTGAAGACACTTTGATAATGGAATCCAGAAGGGCGGATGGCGTCGTCAATAACTCGGAAGATTCATTGAGCCGAAGGGACGTTATCAGAGTTTATATCATCCTGGCTGCCAGTTGAGCCGTTAACACAAGGAGAGGAGGATGCCTTATATGTGCCTTTCCTTTTGTTTGCTCACTTCTTTGATTATATACTAGATACATCGCAAGATCAAATACTTTACATAAAAGATTCCTTACATTTAGTTTTTTAGGAATTGTGACCAAAATATGTACTCAGTGCAACATTTACAGATGAAAAACAGTAAAGTAATTGTTCTTGTTATATGTTTGGGCAATTTATTTCAATTTTGATGCAGCTGGTCATCTCGCATCTTCTCAATTTCGGTAGATTTTTCTCCTTTCACCATTATTTTCTGTTCGGTTGAGTCAAATGAATCTTGCACGCTGTCGTCCTATTTAGGGCTGCAGCTAACAATTATTTTCACTATCAATTAATCTGCCAATTATTTTTATTGCTTAAACTAATTAGTTATTTGGTCTATTCATTTTACATTTAACTTTTCATGAAGCCCAACATGCTACCTAAAATGTCTTGTTTTGTCCCAACAAAAAGACTCCATACCAAAGTATTCAGTGTATTATGATAGAAACTAAAGAAATGTATGAATTTAAGCATTTCTCTTAAGAAGTGACTATTAAATCGGTAGTTGGTGATTCATTCTCTGTCCATCGACTAAGCGATTAATGGCCTAATCATTGCAGCTCTAGTCTCATTATCTTAGCCCCTTTCAATAAATATGTGTGAGTATACTGAAATATTTCCTACATCATTTTTGTACTTTCTACAACTATAATCAAACCAGAATCCATGTTGTTTGACACATTTGTTTTCCACAAAGTACTGAATCTTTAAAATAGTTCAGATGAATGGTTGACCATGGTGTCTTCACTTTTATCCCTATTTAACCCTTACATACTGTTCATATTTTGACTCATAATTAGTCCTTACACCAATTCAAATTCATTCATTCCCCCATTAGTTATAAATAAATACATAAATGTTGATTAATGTGTGTTTATCTATGGAAAAAAATAGATTCACAATCACTACATTATGGTCCAGTAGCACATTTTATAGAGTATGAAGTGTACAAAAGTCAAATTTGGACATTTGCATATCCAAAAATGTGTATCAGTTGCACAAAAATAAAATGATGACCCATTTTCTTTGTATATTTGGGGTCACATTAGTAAAACTACACATAAAAATGTGTCAAATTTGACCCTGAATGGTATGTAGGGGTTACACATACCCTGCTCTTTTGTCATGTTCAGCCTACATTGCAGTATGCAGACACTTTCTACCTTCCCCACAGCTTGTCTCCACACTGTACCTGCAGCCCTGCATCATCAAACTACTACAGAGAGTAGCAATAACAGCGTGAACAAAATGAGACTTCCAGCATTTTCTAAATTACCGCGGCGCTGCTTTCCCGATCCACTTAATTCAACTGCAATTTCTGCAATCCAATTCAATCCGAAGTGGATGGGTTGGGGTAGAGGGATATCATCACGACAAAATATGCAGTTTTTTTCAGAAATAAACAGACAATAGAGACCTTGTCAGGAATCTAAGCAATTTCAAAAACTCACATTTTAGGAGCTGCTCCCCCCACGAGAGCACAGTCAGTGTCACTCGAAATGGAACAGCAGAAGGTGTGAATGACACTTATTTGATGCAGCGCAATCTGAAGCCGTAGCGGGATGTTTGACGCCGATTTGATTACTTTCGATATTTAATAGTTATCTTTAAAAAACAGTATTCAGATTACTGAGAAGTGTTTGAGAAACTATTTCTCTTGAGAGCAGTAGGAAGAGATAAAGTGAGTGATGACACAGAGAAATGAGAAAGCTCAGGGATAAAAAAAAAATAAATAAAAAAAAGCAAGGAAAGGTAGACAGCTAGAGAGACTGACTCAAGGAGAATGACAGAGAGGCAGATAGCGAGAAAGACAAAGACACATTACACAGAGGGACAGAAAACCATGACAAAGCTCGTTCAAAGGATGACAAACGACGCTTTGAAAACTCCCAGCTCTAAACAGAGAGGGGATTCAGGGATGTTTTCACATTTTATACTTTTTATACTTACACTTTCTACTTTTATAGTGGTATTTTGATTGCTTGGGGGAAGCAAAAAGGCAGCAAAGTTTGAGTTTCTTCATCAGTTTCATTCAATTAAATAAAGAGTTTGGTTACAACGTGGAGTTTCTCAAACATTACGGAAACCATTTCACCAATCAGGATGCAAGAACTGTGAATGTTGTAGCATTTAGACACATATTAATTTTCTACTGCAATGACATTCTTTGAGAAGCTGAAATTCTCCTCCACCCCCCCACCATGGTTCATGTCTTTGCCCGGCACTCTCTGAGGCTGTCTGGCGTTCCAGCGGTGTGGAGAGATTATTTAGACAGTAATCAGCCAGAGTCGGGCTGAACGTTGACGTAGGCCTGAATCCAACACACACTGTCAGAACCAGCTTGACTTGGCTCTCCAGAAAATGTCAAACATGACACAGGTGGAGGGAGAGAGTGTGTATGTGTGTGTGTGTGTGATGGTAAAAATACAGTAACGGAATACAGTATGTAAACGAGATGGGGAGTAAGAAAAAAAAAAAGGGAGGGAGAGGAAAAATAAAGTTTGCGACTGTGTTTATGGGCGTGTGTGTTTATACCATATGTAACCCATATGTGGGACGTAACAATATATCAACTTGAGTGGATCAAGCAAGCAAATAAACAGTGAACCAATTCATTTAAACATAGGAAGCAAAAACAGTAAAATGATACCCCAAAAAAAGCTTCCTAACTTGCAACTGGGCATATAATATGTGTTTATGCTTTCTTGTTCTGATTATATTCAACACAGATGGGTCACAAACAAGGAAAATCTAGCTAAAAGCCTCCCAAACAGCTTCAATGCTCCTTAGTATAGATCTACTGAACTTTACTGAGGCTACAACGACCATTTTTCCAAGTGATATTACTGCCTTTGATGATTTAATGATGATCGTGGAGAGCACTGTCTAAAATTCATCAAATCAAAGGAGGCTTGTCACTAGCTGGCGGGCTAACGCTGCTACAACGTACCAAACTGAGACAGAAATAAAGGACAGAAGTAATGGATAGACTGTGTTGCTAACAGGGATTTTGAAGAGCAATGACCGAGCCAGCTTCTACCTGAACTAAAGTGACATTTGGAGGTATGTTCCTATGTTTTTAGTGTTTACGGTGCTGCATCTGAGCCGCTAATTAGCTATCTAGCACGCTAACTGACATTAGCAGTGCTCTTTTCCTCGGGGATTGTTTGTTTAGTGGCAGATATGTGTGCTTTAGTAGACAAAAAAATGCAATTTAATTTCAATTGGACACATTATTCTGTCTTTCATATTGGGATAATGGGCAAATTAAGGAGCATAAGTGAGGAATTGTAAGCAAACACAGCTTACATAACAAAAAAAAATGACTTCAAATCTCACAAATATCCCCCAAAACAAACTGTGTGCTCTTTGGACGTCTGAGGCTTTTTGTAGTACGATTAGTTTCACGCATCATTAACTACGTTTCCACATTTGGAGCGAGGTTAGCAGAAATATTTCACCGCAGCCACCTGTAGACAGAGCCGAGCTGAGGTGTTGTGGCCATGTGGGATGATTTCATGCCAGTGATTTTTCAGTTCAATGAGCATGTCAACTCCAACAACAGAGCAGCTATTAAATCAACACTGTGCAATTTCAGACTTTCTTTTTTTAATTAAAAATAATAACTATCGATCTGTTCTTTCAGCCAAACATTTAGACACACGGCTGGGCCAAACTTTATTTCCAACATAATCAACCATTGACATTGATAAAACCTACAAAGCACTAAAGGGAGACTAACTAAAATCAAATTTGTAGATGCCTTTACATTTGTTTGGTTTCATCCAGTGAGCAGTAATTTGGGTCAAAAGCTCATCACACATCTTGTTATGTGATGTGTCTTTTACTGAGATGAGACTCTCCCGATGGAGACACCGCCACGGAGCAGAATAACAGGCAAAGCCTCGACCAAGCTGCACCCTATGAGAGGAAGGCAGCAGCAGATAATGGTGACAAGCATCACACACACACACACACACACACACACTGAGGTAGAGTTGTCAGACTGAAGGCCATTATTCTGACTGACTCAAACTGTAATGGCTGCAGCAGAGAAGAAGAGTGTGTCTGTACAAACAAGTCAGGGAGAAAACACAAAAACTCACTCACTCTGTACTCTATCCTCCTTTCTCCCTTTACTTCCCGCTGCAGTGTGCTGCAGCAGTATTTGCTCCACCTTCAGCAGAGCACCTCCACAGCTGTACATCTAATAGCAAATAACCCAGGAGACACACTTAGACTGAACATGTGGAGATACAACTTTAGAAAAGCAGGCACACTTTTAGGAGTTTAAATTGCTGGTCTGTGGCTTTGCAGTATCTTAGATATATTGGTGGCTCCAGTAACATGACATTACTTGAGGTTAATCAGTGTTACAATACTTCTTGTATAATAGTATGATAGTTATCATTCATCTACATAGGTGACATTATGATTTTTCCTCATTATAATATGGTTTTAGTAATGATTAGAACGGTTAAACTCAAGGTAAATACACCTGATAGTCAATGTGATTCATTCATTAAGATAAATGTAATGACAAACCAACACACAGCCACTTAATCAGTCTCTTATTATCATGTGCTGCTATGTTCACAAATGCAAATTAATGTTTTCTCACATTTGTGGGGGGCAATATGGATTATTTTGAACCAAAGCTGCCAACAAGCACTGATGTCCTTTCTCAAAATCTTTAGTTTCATGTCAAACCCTTCCAGTAAGATGCAACAATGTTGTGGTTATGTAAGATATGTTTGATATAAAGAAAGACCTGAAAAAGTAGCAGACAAACCAAGACTCACACAAACAGTATACCAACTGATTCACTTACATAAACATGCCTTTCAGTTTATCTGGTACAGGTTGGGAGCTCAGCTGTTTTGGAGATCAAACCTATGATCCCTTCAGTGACAACACACTCTCTCCGACTGCCCGCAATGAGCAGGACTTTGTTGTCAGAGCGCACCAGGCATCAATAATCGGCTTTATCCCTCTTCCGTCAGATCCCTCTGATTGTCCTCCGATAGCAGCTGACACCTGCTGTTGTCGTCTCTCTTGTCTGTCTTTGATCGTTTTATAAACTTGTGATGAACTCTTCTGCAGAATGGTTTTCTCCTCCACTCCTCCTTTCATCTGCCAATGTCTCAATCCCTTGTTCATCTTCGTTGCGCTAATGATAAACCTGCGGAGCGCAGCAGGTTTAAAAATTGAGATTCCTGTCTTTGATTCGAGCCTGCGTGTGTTTCTCTTACCTTTACTGAACCTCAACAGGTGTTTTTAGAGGCACCATCTGTCCAAACTGATAAGGTCTATTTCAGGTGTAATTATATTTTGGTAGCAGGTGATGAACGGCAAATTATGAGCTTGTGTGTGTGCACAAAGTCCTGACGGCAGGTTGTACCCAGAGGTGAAGATCCCCTCAGGGGGAAAACTGCACAGCCTCAGGAAAGGCAGCAATGTCTTTCATCTTCCCTCCATCTCTCTACTCCTGCTCTCTCACCCTTTCCCTCCCAGCTGGAAGGGATCTGGGCTCCCACAGCTCTCTGTCATATTAAAAACCAACAGATCAAAGATGATGAGGAGCCGAGGAGAAAAAGAGGGAGAGAGACAAGAGAGAAATGAGAGGAATAAAAATAAAGGAGATGATGTGAGGGGGTGACGTGAGGAACAGAGACAAAAAAGGGGATCAATACAGACACAGAGACGGAGAGAGAGAGAAAGAGAAAGAGATGGGGGAGCACAATAGAGAGGAAAAGAAAGACAGCCAGTGAAATGGCAAGATTTTGATGAGAGTTCTGCGTAGCTATAGGGTAGTTGCACTACCTTGAGGCAGAAAAGTTGTTTGTTAAGTTAAGCGAAGATGTAAAACCCACAGTGATGGAAATACCTGTCAAATAAATGATGATGAATATGTGAGATTGGATTTCACATGGGAAACAGAGGGAGGTGTGCAAGTCAGACAAAAATCTACGGACAGCTGCAAAGAAAATACTTTTTAATTATTAACATGTGGCCCAAAAACACTAACCTTGTCCCTCTGTGTGATGAGTGGATGATATTTTTAGCCCTGAATAGAATAGAATACTGTAGACTTACAGAAGCAAGCAAATTGACCCATTTACATACATGAATTAAGCAACAAAACACAAGACCTAAAGATACAATCATTTAAAATAAGATGTACTACCAACTAAAATACATTTACATCATGTCTACAGTTATATTGTTTGTAGATTTGCAATGAAGTAAAGCATAAGAGCTAAACTTATATAATAAGTATAATATTGTATGCTTTAAACTGACATTGTGAACTGTGCACTACTCCTGCATTGGTACAGAAAGGGTGCAAACACAGAGGTCTTTGGCCATAAAAGTTGAACCTATCAGAACCCCTCTTAAACCCGCCAATTAAATATGTGCAAGTACATATTACTCTGTAACCTGCATATCACAGAATATCTACCGTTTACCTGGAAACCACTGTGAGGGAGTGACAGCTTTCGAGCGTTGCAAAATCATGCAGCGCACCTTTAAATTGTTGTGCAGTGTTATGGAAACTTCCAAACCCATGAACGCATCATTCAAACTGGACTTTATTTATTTTATCCTCTTGTGTGGTGGTTGTGTGTTGTAACGTACCTTAAACAAAGCAGCCACTTGAGTTACTTAGGAACACAGTGCTAGTTTCAGTCTAAATGCACACTAAAGCTTTTCATTGCACATGCATTTTGTGTTGGCTACATGCAGTATGTTACTTACATTAGCATTAGTTCTAATCTTATTTTCATTTCTTAGACAAGTGAAGTTAAAATCTGATATCTGGAGAATGTGTCATTAAAGGCAACAGGCTGAAATGCCTTCAGAATAAAAGATAAATGCATATTCCACAGAGTGTGCAAGACTCTTTCTACCTACTCTCAAATAAAAAGCAACAGTACAACTGACACTAAAGAGATTCATCAACATGCTCATTACTGGAAAAAATACCTGCTCTAACTGCAAGGCATTATTAAATGAGATAAATGGAAGGAAAAGGTGAGACAAAAGATGCAGTAGGAGTGATTATCTACTGCATCTAAGCTGAGAAAAAGAGTGCCAAGTAATAGAAAGATGGTTGGGGCTGCAGTGTCAGACAAATATGGCTCACAGAAACAGAATACAACAAGCAAAGGGAGAGGAAAAGAGAAGAGGAGTCAGACTAAAGGTTTATAATAGCGAGGTGACAGCAGATTAACACTGAACTGTTCACACATCTGCAAACACAAACACACACCTACAGTATTATCTGTACACCCATTCACACCATAGTCACATGAAGTAAAAAAAAGCAGAAGGACACAACACACACAAACACACACACTCTATCTCTCTCACACACACAAATCTGTCTTACTCTCGTCAATCTAAGCTCCACAGCAGCACCTACTGGTCATTTCTTCAGAGTCTACATTGATCCTGCTGTTTCTGAGGAGGTGGACTGTTCACTTTCAACTGTCTAAAACACACGTACACACACACACGTACACACACACACGTACACACACACGTACACACACACGTACACACACGTACACACGTACACACACGCACACACACACAAACACACAGACTCAGCAGATATATCCACAGATTTCTTGATCCTCACACAGTAAATTATATGTATGAAAACACACCTGCACGTACAAGAATCAATTCACACACACACACACACAGATGGACAGATTCTCAACCAAACTTGAACATGCAGGTTTCAGCACACATTATGCAAGCACATATGAACACTCTCTCAGACACACACACACACACACACACACAGACTAGTGCTGAGGTGATTTATGAGTGTACGGCTCAGGTTTGCATGATTTATCCTTCTAAAGCTGCACTGTGCACCTGAGGGACTCAACTCTCCACTACACACACACACACACACACACTGCATGGAGGCTTGTTAGTCAAGAAGCACCGGAGTAAGGTATGTGTGTGTAAGTGTGAGTGTGTTCCTGAAATGCGTTGTGTTGCATAATCTTACAGCATCTACTACTATTTTTTTGTGTGTTTTTAAAAAATGTAGTATATGCATAATAAATGTATGTTTGGTTTTGTGTGTGTTACTAAAATTGTGCGGGGTGTTTTGAGTTTGTGTAGCTGTGAATTTGAGGAAAAGTTCATCTCTGCATGACAGATACTTGTTTACTAGCTTGCTAGTGTCTGTATTAGTGTGTTAAGGTTTGTGTGTTAAAGTGTGTGTATGTGTGTATTTAATGTATGACTGGTTGTGTGAAAATACTGTCACGGTGCACACATGCAGACGCCAGCATCGGAATTCCTGCACAAGTATGTAGTTTGTAGTGTGTGTGTGTGTGTGTGTGTGTGTGTGTGTGAGTGAGTGTGTGTGTGTGCCGCGGACCTTCCTTGTGTGTAACAACATCCCCAGTGAGTTGTGTGAAGCCTCCATCCCACCATGAAAGATAACTCGCTCCCTCTGCAGTCTAATGGCTGAGGACACACAGCAGCATCAGCAGCAAACACACACTGATACAAATCAGGCTCGTGTGTTCACTGTCTCACTACAGACTGAATGCTACCAGTGTTACTGTGCTGAAAAAAAAAAGCCACAGTAGAGTCTGACCTCCTGCAAGTGATCATCATTAACACCACCACAAGATTGTATATTTCTTAAAAAGCCACAAACCCAGTTTGATAAGGAGAACTGCACTTGAAAGGTGTTAATTGGGGGGGAAATGTTATTCTCTTAAAGTTATTCTAACACTTTTCAAAGGTTATACAGCTAAGATGTTAAGAAAAACAAAATCTATGCTGCTCTCTCACCTTTTACCATCTAAGCTCAGTTTTGAGGGCATTTTTATTATAATGCGCTCAAATCTCCTTTTAATTTGTATTGGTTCAAATTAAAATGTATTTTGAGGCAACATCTGTGTTACTAAGCTGGCTCAGTCAGTCAGTGTGTGTGTGTGTTTGTTTCCTTTGGATTTACAGTTGACATTTATGGTGTCATGGTAGTCGCGGGTTTTCATTTTAACAGACTTACTTGTGTTTGTGAATCTGCGCTCGGTTTTCGTTTCTGTTTTTCTCTCACATATGAAACAGAAAAAAAGTCTGACGAGCAAATTCATTATTCATCATTTAAAGCTCATTCATCCAAGAGTCATACGCATCTTTATTTAGACACGTACATCGTTATCTGTGCTTGAGTTTGACAGTGTGTGTGTCTGTGTGTGTGTGTGTGTGTGTGTGTGTGTGTGTGTGTGTGTGTGTATTTTCTGTGTTAACGATGTCTGGCTTCAGCTGCAGGTATCAGGAATAGAAATGTTGTCAGAGCTCAGGAGAAAAAGCTGCAGGCAAAATGTACACAAACACAAACAAACCCCATCTCTGTCCTGTGAAACCACGTATCTCCAACTTTCGCCGTAGCAAATTTTCATAATATAACAAAAGCCAGCCTTGTGCTAAGCATCGTTGTCACATATCGTTCAGATAATCCAGTTTGTTTTTGAAGGGTTTTAGTATCAAAAACATAGATATATAGATACAAAACATAGCATCAGATCCCATAGACCTTCAATTATGGTTAGAGCTCTTTGCTGAATGTCACACCCATGTCTCTATCCCACATGTACTGTCTGTATATTGACTCTAGTTATCCAATGCCCCCTTTATGTCAAGTAAGAGAGTGTCATCTACCCGCAGAGGTAAAGACTGACCCAGACATTATACAGGTTGTGAGTGTGTGTGTGTGTGTGTGTGTGTGTGTGTGTGTGTGTGTGTGTGTGTGTGTGTGTGTGTGTGTGTGTGTCTCAGCAGCGTGTGGCTGTTCTTCTTAATTGGTCGATTTGCAACCAAATGTATGGCTGCCTGGATTTTTGACACATGCTCACAGCAGACACACACAATCACATTCATAAATGCTCACACACACACATCAATGGATAGACAAACAAACACACACACAGATTCATAAATACCCTTATGACTCATGGATACACACACACACACACACACACACACACAGTTGTGCAGCGTAGGACTCTACTTTCTACGCAGCCTCTGCACCTCCAACCGGCTCTCATTAATACACACTCGACTGACAGCTCGCTGTTGCCATGGCGACCCCCCTACCTGTTGCCAAAGGGGCCTGGGAGTTTAGGGGCTTGTGAAACGCAGCTCAGAACTATCGCTGTTCTGCCGCGTGTCACCGAGCCGCCGGTGCTGCTGCAGGCACGCACAATGACCCACTTGGGAACTAAGAGCAGTTTCATTCATTTCAATGCGATTCAATCTGGCTCATTTCAGTGCAAAGCAATGCCCTGTTCTCTACGTTTTTTGTTAAAAAGGAGAGAGAAGCCTGATTCTAAGCAGGAGTAAAATAAGGCTTGCTTCATTATACGATGCTCTATTCTAATTCCTCTCTTCATTTCACTCCCCCTCTGTTCGCTGTTATTCATTCGAGGAAGATAAGATGAGACCAACTTGAGGAAATTGCGTTGCTTAATTCATCATTCCGAGCTGCTGTATTCTAATTAAATCACTGCATATTCTATTCTTGCTGTGCCATTCTTCATTCTTATACCGTTCTATTTTACATGTTAACAAAGGTTCGATACAGTGCTGGAAAACGCCTCTCTAGGCTAATTGTGTCACATCAGTTTTCTTTTTTCCTGCTGTAATGAACTGTTCGAGGAGGTTTAGAGAGTATACAGAAGCTGTACGGCCATTAAAGATGCATAACATGTTCCAGGTGAGCTCTATTACAAAAAAATCAATGAAAATCACAGCTGCTTCTTTGTTTTTATTCGCTGTGAAAGTGCAACATTGGTTCCAGGTTGCGTTAGTCTGCAGAACCTGTGCAACCTTCCAGCATTTTATGCAAAACATTAAAACTCCAAGCCACTATTTTTTTATGGCACTATATTTATCTTAATAAATAAATAAGCAGCTATTTTGTTAATCGTAAATATTTTTTTTAGGCAAGGATTGCAGGAATTCACCAGTTCCTGCTTCTTAAATGTGAATATGTTCTGCCTTTAATAGTCTTCTGCAGTATTAAACTGAATATATTTGGATTTTGGACTGTTGGCCGTATAAAACATGACATTGTAAGACGTCATTTTCATTTCTGGGAAATCGTGATGGGCATTAGTTGCAGCCATTATTTCCCCCATTCACTATTCTAGGTCAGCTCCAGTGTTTTAGCACATTAACTGATATCATTTATTCATGGCACCTTTATTATCTAGCTGTTTTAATGTTTTGTGTTTGCCCTTTACTTTCTATTGTGTCCCTTTTTATTCTCTGTTGACTGTCTCTCTGTGACCATGTTGGCCAGGACTGCCTTGGAAAAAGATACCCTGATAGAAAGAGACTATCCTGGTAATAAGATATATCAGTCATATACACAATGTTACACACAAACAGGGAGATGTTGGTTGGAAAAATTAGACATTAAATCACATCTGATCAATGTCTGTGATTCTTCTGATTCTTTTTTTATAACTCTGTACATACACCTGGAGTTCCACTGATACTCTAACAGACGTCTAATAACAACATGCCTGAATAGTTTGTGTGATCTTTAAGAGTATATTATACAAAGTGATCAGGTCTGTGAGATCATCAGCCTACTTGCTGCTACTATTGATCCATCAGCTAGAACACCTGGTGCTTATTAGCTGCTGATTTCCAAACTCTACCTCCTCCTCCTCCTCCTCCTCCTGACGATGATTTAAAGTAAAACTGAAAGCTTCAAATCGCCAACAGCTCTGTCATTATTTTCGGTAATTCAACTCTTACACAAAAAATGTTTTTTTGCTTTTCTGTGATTCACACTGTTTCACTTGGAACGAGTTATGAGCTAATAAGTTTTGCCTGCTTGCGGTTAAACAAACAAAACATTGCAACATTATTATAAAAGCCAGGTGCTGTGACTGTGTGAGTAATAGATTTTGAAAGTCACATAATGATATTTATTCCCACTTTATTTTCTCTTATTTTTTCCTCCTTCCCTCTCCTCTCTCGTTCGCTTTTGTTCTCTCTTTCTTTGGATGTCGTATGTAAAGTGCTAAATAAATCAAACTGAACTAAGAGTTGGCTTTCAGTAGTTTTAAATGGTCAGAGTTTGATTTGAGCCAATATGTTTCCATACTGGAACACAAAAACAAGACACTTTGCTTTTTTTTTGGCAGCTGTATATTCATCTGCATGGTAACAAAATGAAGTATAGAGTGGAGTATGGTTATCAGACCATCACAAATCACATCACAATATATCTACAATGCATGATAATACAGTTCTGGTTCTTCTTTTATGTGTTTATTGAAGCCTGGAACAAAACCAGGCTTTTCCTATTGTGCATCAGAGTTGCAACATTTCCTGGAAGTCAATGTCCAATGTGGAGCTTAAGCTAATGTGACATAAAACATTGTCGACCAGAGAGATTCACGTACACAATACAGACCAAGACTAACAGCTGCTTGGACCTCCAGCTGGAGCCTGTGTGTGATTTAACGTTAAATACTGTCACGGCACTTGGATTCAGACTATTCCACCTGGTCATTTTCTGTACTGACACACATGAAAACACACACAGAATGAACAAATTGTCTCTCGCTATAAATACAGAGAAGAACAGCATTGAATAAGACAGATAAACACACACTGCGAGGCCACAAAGACTAATGGAGCTGTTCGATTTATTGTGAGGGTTGTGAGCTGACAGAGTATAGTAGGGACGTGTGTGTGTGTGTGTGTGTGTGTGTGTGTGTGTGTGTGTGTGTGTGTGTGTGTGTGTGTGTGTGTGTGTGTGTGTGTGTGTGTGTGTGTGTGTGTGGGAGGGCAGATGGCCTTCAGCAGGTCATTAATACCAACTACACCATCCTGCAGTGACCACTTAACCCTCCTCTTCACACTAAAACCTGGTGTGAGACAGATGAGGGAAACGCTGCAGCTCTACTTCTGTGATAGATGCTGGAAACTGGCTGTAACTCCTCTGTGTACAAGAAGACTCACAGTATGTAACAACAAAAATATAATAAATTAGAGTTAGATGGCAGTAAGTATCTAATCTAAATGTGAGCGAAGCATTATGCAAGTATAAATCTGTGCTTAAAAAGGTCAGATTGGACTTTGGAAGCAACTTCAAAGAGTTGGCACCGTGTTAGCCTTCCTAAGATGCTTTTTTCACCTTCCTCATCCATTTTTATCACACGTGAAGGGGAAAATTTCAAACTTTAACACTTTTTTTTGCAATATGACCAACACAAAGACCAAATTTGAACTAAATGATGCATGCGTGTTACAATATGTCATATTTTAGGCTCATATTCTAACAAGTCTTTGGCATACATGAGCCCAGTGGGAAAACAGCCCTCTTACCTTGCATCGTTCTATTATCCACTTAAACAGGACCATATGTACTGTATGTGGCAAATGATATTATCTGTATCAACATTATGTTATTTCTCTTGTGACTTCGGTGTCATTGTGGATTTATGGTGGAAATGTTTCACTTTTTAACCTCTTCGCTGAGGACCCTGGGAGTGATAGAACTGGGCCGGGCTCTGGACTGGATCTGGACCACTCAAGAGAGGCTTTCACAGAGCTTACGACTGACTGGCTGTGGAGGGGCTGTAAATCACTGGAGTGCTGGATAGTTGAAGGCATGATGTGGACGTACTGTATGTGTGAACAGCTGATATATAGAGTGTGTGTGTGAGAGGTTTGGAGATAATGTTATCAAAAGTGTTTTTCTGTATCTTTAATGAGTCGCAGGAGTTTAACTTTTTTTTGTTGTAATCATTTTCCAAAAGACTTGTCTCATCCTCTTCAACTTCAGTTTCCCACATATTTCACATGATTTAAGAGAAGGTATGTTGTTCTATCACGTTTGGCCAAGTCAGTTTCTGAACACTGTTATTCTTGAAAACTTCATGGTTTGACTCAAACTTCTGTCTTGTGAGAATTTGGCAAAAAAGCAAATTGAGGCTATGATTAATAAAACTGCCTTTCCTATGACTGTTTTTTTCCTTTTTTTCTGGGGGGAATATGATTGTTGAACATTGTGGCAAATGCACCACATAACAAAAAAAAAAAGTGCCAGAAATAAAAGCGACATTACCAGCATCTGTTTTTCCCCCCAAGTATTTTCACAACAGATCATTTAATGTAATGTGCTTTTGAAGATTACAACTCCCAAATGAATATTGTGTCTGTATATTCATCCGGCATCATTTATCACGTAGACTTTTACACAACTCAGTGTGATGCCAGCGCCTGTTTGATTCCTGCCATGGTCGCCCCCCCGCTACCCCTCCATGGTGAAAAACAAATGGCCCCATGATAGTTTGTGGAGCTACATGAAAGCATCCTCCACACATCACATAGCGCACAGAATGTATCCCATTTGTTTACCCTTTCATGTGTTTCTATACACAAGTGCACGCTCCTACCTGTTCCTGTCTCTCCAGCCAGCGGTCCACCATCGGGTGATTGGCGCTGAGCGATGAGCGTGCCGTCTCTCTCTGAAACTCTCTCTGATTGGCCCACGTCCCCGCATCCCGCGGCAGACTGCGGTAAGTATCTGTACCTTTACCCTGCAGGGAGATAGACACAAAGGTTATATTAGTAGGTATATTGGTATCGGCATATATGCTGTCCGATATGCACAGATGTTTTTTACGTTATATAGGCTTCATTTTATGTATATTTGATCCTGTTTCTTAATTAATGTTATGTTTGACATATACGTACATATGTTTTTTTGTTGTAAGTGTCTATAGGAATCTCTAATTAGAAGTTTACTGTTTCAGTGCATTAACGTCGTGTTTGATAACCACATTGTAAATTGTATGTGCATTATATATATATATATATATATATATATATATATATACACGATTATCGGCCTATAAATTGATATCGGAATTTGTTTATTCCCTAATATCATTATCAGCATCTGCCCCAAAAATCCAGTATCGGTCATGCCCTACTTTGTTGTGTCTTAACATTTAAGTAAGTACATTTATGAAGTGTTGGAAAAAAATGGCAAGGGTACAACTTTAATCATGTGAATAATAAGCTTGGTAATAATAAGCTGAAAGTCATGAAGTTAATACATAAAGTAAAAGCTCAGGATTACAGGAAAAGCTTCAATTTGTGCCACATGTAGCTGGATGAATACTGCTCCCCATTAAAATATGCACTTGGATCTAATAAAGTATAGTTCATTTTTGTAACAGTGCTTTGTTGGCAAGCAGTGATCTTTCCCTCCTTGATGCCTTGTTGCTAGGGCTCCTACCTTCCTCTCCAGGCTGTTGGTGCCAGACGAATGGCGTACTTTCAGGAAGCCGGCGGTGGTGGACCAGCGGGTCGGGTTCTTCCTCGATGGCGGCTCTTCCGTTTGGACCGTCGACTCACCGCTGACAAAAGGTCCGTTGATGGTGAGCAGGGCGGGGTCGCTGCTTCGCCGGACATGGAGGGGCATATCTGAGAGAAAAGAATAACAACACGGGGGTTAAGGCAATATTTTAGACTTCTTGAGTTCACTAAACTTTTAAACTTTGAAAAAATACTGGAAAAAAGACTTTATTTGTTCTTTTATTTGTGCCTCATTACTCATCAAACCCCCTGCTGTCGTGGAAAAGACTGCAGAAATTGATATAATGTTGACAAATCATTGATATATGCTGGAATAAATGTCATTGATCATATAATGTTGGCTAATAAAGACAATTAATCATCTGGATTTCATTAGCATCCCATTGTTGAGTAATCAGATTTAACAGTGAAAGTCTAATCGGGCAGTTCGAGTTTCTACTTTACTGTCAGTGTTGTAAAACATAGCAGCAGGCAGTGTGGGAACAACAATATGAGGAAAAGCCTGTTGAGAAACACCAGCCTAAGTGGACGTTTTCCATTAAAACTCTTTACTGTGTTTAATAGTTTCTGTGCGTGGGTGCGTGGAAGTGGGCCAAAGTCCAAATAACCTCAACAGGGGCAACGTGCACAAAAACACCACAGTGCTTGTTCAGGAGGCATGATGTTGTGACATTGAACAATTCCCAATTTCAGACCTCTCCAAAAATCCCACAAGTAGATTTAATAGGCTAAAATAAGAGGCACCCAGCGGACCACACAAGAGAGACGGAGTATAAACGAAACACTAAAATTGTTTAAAATGCCGAAGCGTCTTCTTAAGATGACAATGCCAAGTGTCAGTTTCCCATGTTCTCTTCCAGCCACTACACATCATTAGATGCACAGGAAGTACTGTGAAGGCCGTCTCTCCACACTGAAGAGTGTGTGTCTGAGTCAACAGTTTTTCTGTTCTTTTGTGTTAGTGTGTATTGTGAGAAGAAAAAGTGTACGACAAGATTAAGTGTGTCCATCTGCTTGTGCGTGACTGTTTGTATCTTCTCATTGATAAACTCGTGAGTATGTAGGTCAAGTTTTGTGTCTCTAAAAGCTTAATACTTGTGTTTAAATGTGTGTGTATTTTGTGTGTGATGGGGCTCTATATGTGGGGTAAACTATAAGTGTGCGTGTGTGTGACCCATTATTCAAATGTGTGTTAGTGATGTCTGTATTTTTATCAGTGGACATGTGTTTGTGTTGGGAAATATCTGAGCCAACACTGACCGGATTCACTGGGAATCTCACAGTGTGTGTGTGTGTGTGTTTGTGTGTGTGTACTCGTGTACTTGGCTGACTGGTGCTGTTGGGTCAATCGCAGCGTGGGACATAAACTGCCGCAAGTTGTGGGAGGCAGCGACGCTCTGGGAGGTGGAGTTCAGGGAGGTGGGGGGGGGGGAGAGTGTAGCCTTTCCTGACAGCTCCCAACAACACCTCCATGACTACATCTCCCAGAGGGCATTGGAGAGCAGGAACTCGCCTCTTCTTCAGCTGAACTACACTAACATGTGCTGGCCCCCCAATCCAACACCATATGCTACTATAAGTACACACTAGGGCTGATCTTGCAATCATAATTTGATTTACGATATTAGAAGGAATAATATTTACATCATTATTCTAATTCTCATTGAAAAACATGACAATTACTGTAGGCCATATTGTGATTTTGATGAAATTTTGATTAATTGCTTGGCCTTAGAATAAACTGACATATACACTTTTATGCCATGGCAGTGGAAAACACTAGTTTCTGATTGGCTGGCAGATGTCTATTAACATTGTGTAAGAGTTTGTGGAGTTACATACATATCTACCCTTCTATTTTTCTATAGCAAATTCCATCAATTTGTGGTTATTAGTGCTTGTAAATATGATTATCATTAGCTGTAAGGGATTTGCTATTTAAAAAAAAAAAGTGTTATTAGTTGTTTTAAAACAGACATTTGAGCCATAATGAAGTGGGTTTGAAAAGGTTTGAAAAACAAAAGCACGCCCATGTACACTGCTTACTAATCGTCCTGTATAATATAAGTATTTTTACATTATACTGTTATACTTGTGAACAAGAAGTGTGGAAACCACAAAACGTGTATTCTTTAAATTAAACCATTAACCATGGTTCTGTGATGTTTACATGATAAGTTATTAAATATTAAACAATTGTAGGCAAAGTCAGGTAGAAAAAGGCTCAAAAGCAGAAAGAGGTACATTAAATAAACTGGTAATAGGAATCAGTTAAAGGGTAACTTTCCACACATAAAGATCAATTTCCTCGCCATGGTTAGCAGTCTGTGACTCAGTCTTTGAAAACATCTTCAATGACTCTGGAGGAGCTTTTTTGAAGTCTGAGAAAATAACTTCTGAAGATGCCACAGAGATGTCATCATCTTGTCACAGTTGGACATGCAGTCTGAAAGCCTGCATAACAAGCTGGTGGTTTGGAATTTGAAAGACACACACCAGACAGCGTGTGTCTAACAAGATGCTACTGAGTTGCATCATGGGAGACTGACGATAAAATCAAAGCTTTTTTGGAGTTTGACGCTTTCTGTGGACTTAAAGTCAAACCAGCCCGACTTCTTTTTTGCTTTGATTTACACAATTTGTACCCCCATCTAATCTGACCAAAGACAAAGAAGTAAACCTTAAACTGTGAGAGAATGATCCCTCTCCTTAGTCTGATATTTTATATATCACGACACCCTGCTGTGTCTTATTGCTTAACTTGGATGTCAACAAAAATACAACATAGGAGCAGCACTGCCAACAGCAAAAACTAAGATATGCAATAACTTTTTGTTTTTAAGTTGGTTCCTGGAGCTTTCACACCCCCTCACCTTGTCACACCTTGTCTATCACTGTGGTGCATTGCATTGTGGGAGAATACTGTCCATTAACAGCACAGTCAAAAATGTACTTTACTGATATATCAAAACCCAGACAGAAAGTAATGGTATGGGGAAAGCTAAGACTAGCCTGTATAATAATAATAATAATAATAATAATAATAATAATAATAATAATAATAATAATAATAATAATAATAATAATAATAATAATACTAGATCAAATTACTTCCATACTGTTTGTTCTTGTTTCCAGTTTATCTTGAGGAATGAAAAACTATACTAACATCTTAAGGCAACAGTTAGCTGAAACAGTCTATCCCACATATGATTGTGAAAAGCAGCAGTATAACATTAACAGGACACAAACTGCTGCTCTTTTAAGGATTATTAGGGATATATAATGTATGGTCCATGAATTAAAAAAATAAAATCATTTTACAGTATTTGCTACATTTAAGAGATAAAAGAATAAATTCTTAACTTCAAATGTGATTTTTTTTCTTCCTTCTCCGCCACAGTTGTTACTGCACTTTGGAAATGAACTTTTCAAATTGGCATCTGCAAGCCTCACATGTTCACAACGACGGCGCGTTACTTTAATCAGCATTTTCAATTCTGCAGACGTTTCGAGTTTGACAAAGCCAAGAAACTAACATCAATCCAATTGTACATTTCAATAGAGCTCTCCGTCTAATAAGCTTAATCACTTTTCTTTTGAGTTTGTGGGCTGAACAAGAAAACTGGCAAGGACCCACAGAGTCCGGCGCTTCTCATCTCGTCCAACATAAATCAGTGATTGAAAGCTATTCTCATTAGGCACTCATAAAAAAAAAGGAAAAAAATTAAAAAAAGAAAGAATTAATCAAATTCCTTCTCTCCCATGTCAGACATTTCTCTTAAAACCTATTAAAATTCAGCTGATGAGATTCAGTGTCGTCAATTAAGCAGGGTTAGAATTTATTATAGAGACTGTTAAATTGGACGTAACTGACAGGTGTGATTATGCTTCAGATTTCCATTTCTAACTGCAAAGTCACATTCAGCCTTTCATCCAGAAATCCAATTAGGACTGGAGTGACCTCTTCATGCTCTCTGTTTGTGTGTGTCAGCCAGTGTGTGTGTGAGAAAGTGAGAGTTTTTGGTGGCTGATATGTCAATCAGTGCCAGTTCACTGGTCATCAGTGGATCAAGTTAACCACTAATCTTTAGACTAGTGTGATGTTTAATTAGCACTAAAAAAATAAAGATGGTAATTTAAAAATAGTGTGTTTTTAAGCTTTATACCTTGTTCATTGGAGTGTGTGTTTGTGGAGATTCCTTTCAGTGTGTACAGAAGACGAAACAAATTCTTCAATTCTAAATTTATAAGTTCAGAGAATTACATTTTAGAATAATCAAAAACGAACCAACTTAGCAATAACAATAAAAATCAAAACAATTTTCAAAAGCCTACATGACATAACATTTTATTTTAGTTCATGAAATGTATGATTACTACCATTAGAGGTGGGGGAAAAAAATTGATACAGCACAGTATCGCAATATTTTGCATGACAGTCTTATATCAATACATGGACGCCAAGTATCAATCTTTTATTATAGAAATTGCGAATGAAAATTGAAGTTTTTGTTTTTTTCTTTTCTTTGGGGACATAATTTGCAGGTGAAGAAAGGTAATGAATTGCAGCATATCGCAATATATTTAAAATCGCAATAATATCGTATCGTGACACAAGTATCGTGATAATATCGTATCTCGGAGCCTCTGGTGATAATTACCATGCTATCCAACAGCTTTACAAGCAGTAGAGAGTTTTTTTACCCTGAGTTTTGCCTCACAGGCTGCCCTAACTCTCTGATTGGTAGAATTTGTTATGGCTGGAAATACATGCTGACACTGTCAAGAACGGACTAAAAACTGCGACCTCGTTTTCTTTGATTTACAGCTGACAATATCCATTTTGTAAATGTCCATATTCTCCTAAAAACAATCGATAATTGATCTTCAGTCAAGGTTAAAGGACAGTGCTCTCTGTAGTAACAACGCTAATTTAACTTTATTGATCTCCAAGTATCATGTTTCTGTCAATAAAAGTACATTTTAAGCAGAGTTGGTGCTATAATAATCCAGAAAAGGCATTTCAATTATTTTATTAAACTATCATTACTATGGGAAGCATGATAACCTTAAACTGAAGTATATTTAGTCAAAAGAAAACAGCCTTTATCGTTAAATTTACAATTTGTAGGAAAATAAGGACTTTTACTTTTCTCTTTAATATATATCTTACATTTCATTTTTTTATCAATTTAATCCATTTGGCCCCACATCAGTACGGGACGGGTGCATTAACAGAAGACAGGCAACAAGAACAATACAAAAGGACAGTCAGTGAGTTTGACTCTGTGTACATTTTTGTGCTTGTTTGCTTGATTCAAATTGACAAATTACCTCCAGGAGTCAGTTTCCCGTCCGAACTCGCAGTAATTACAGTAGAGAAAGCGACTCGGCCGGTAAAACTGCAGAGGTAGACGGACCCAGCGTCACATTTGATTTAGGAGGCGGCGAATAGAACCAATTAGCCACTTTGGCCGGGGATCAAACGGCTATCTCTGCCTGGAAAAAGAGCCCTCCTGTCCAATTAACAGAATTTATGGACGGGGTTAAGGTACCGCTTGGCTGTGATAAGGTAATTTGTTGGGTTTGCTGTATACTGCTGTGGTTGCTGACATTTGACACTAATGAAGAAGACAGAAATGTGATCAAAGAGCGATTGACTCAATTAATAATGTTAATTAAATGTTTTAGGTGCCTCATCGCATCTGTAGATGTTTGTCGCTTTGTTCAAATAATGCATTCATCTACTCATGACCATATTATTCATCTATAGTCCATCCAGGCACATTAAACCCTATATTTCCTTCTAATGTTGTGACTTACTGGTGCGCAGGGCAGAAGGCGTGACCTCGATCTCGCTGGCTGTCTGATAGGGTTGGAAGGCCGAGGCTCCACTGCCAGCGCTGAGGTCTGCAGCAAACAGGTCGGGGCTCTGGGTGCCTGTGGAGCTGGCGCTGGTGCCATCACCTCCATGATGGGGCTCCTGTTCATCGTACACCGCTATCAACTGGTGGAGAGAGAGACAGAGAGAGCAGAGGAGACAGTATAAATGATTGGATTGAAAGAATACGGCTGGCTGCATTATGTTTGATAAGAATACAGATGGTGAAAAGCCGACCGCTGAGTGCTTTTAGAAAAACAAACAAAGATCAGATTGGATTTGTGGAAAATGTTTTGTTGGAGTCCAAATCAAATCTTAAACTCCAAAACAATACAGACACTGAGGTAATCTGGAATTACAAGAAAAAAACTGTCTCAAAGACAAAGAAAGGGACAAAGACAGAGATAGATAGGTGGAAGAACAGAGAGTTGAAGCACTGCAGGTTAAGTATGATAAAAATGTTGAATTTTAATACAGCACCTCAAAAATAATGAGGCGATTTATGGAAAAGGAGTGAAAGAAAAAAAAGAGTAAAGGAGAGTATGAGAGGTAAAGTATTGCTTTATTGTTGAAACTGTTGCATTAAAACCCCAAAAGGTTAAGCGGAACGTGTTGAAATGATAACCGTGTGTTACATAAGCTGCTCTCTTAACATGGAAGAGAGCAGCCCAAATAAAAGTGGTTTAAACACAAGTGTCAGTGTGTAAATGCAGTTAGTTTTCTTTAGCTGTGAAAAATAGATTTTTTTCTCCACTGGATCAAATTCCATCAATGGAAAGTGGAGCGAGAGGAAAGTCAACTCTTTAAATGGAAGCTACCAGGCAACTGATGACGATTCTTAAAACAGTAATAGATCAGACCTTAAGATTACTAAATATCCCACAGACACACTGTACACCCAACACATAAAAACTATATCTTTTTTTAAAATCTAACAGTTAGACTAAGATTAGAGTCACTTCACTCGGTAACGCCTGAAGCCCCGTGCATGACTACACCAAAACTGAAATGAACATTTAGCTACAGTAGCACATCTTGCTTATTTATTCTCAACTCCTATCTAACTTCACACACTTTCATTTACTCCAGGTTCTGTGTTTGAGTTCAGTGACGGAAATAAGCTTAACTTTTTCAGAGTTTGCTATTATCTTAAAAGTTGAAAGGATCACTCGAGCACATTGGTGTTCCTGCTTCTTCAACTTTATGTGAATAATATTATTATTCTGCATTATTTAAGCTGAACATGCAGATTAATTGAGGAAAAATATTACATTTGGGAAAGACAGCGGATGAAAATGATTGTAAACTCTACGAGAGAGGTGGATGTACGTTTTTTTTTAAATACTTTCCCTTGTCACGTGATCAGTCTAACTTCTATTCAATCAATCATAACAATGATGAAAAACAATTGTAATCTTAAGCATGAGAAGAAACTGGATCATAAGGCAAATGAGAATAATTCTAACACCACACACTGTATGATTTTCTTCCCAGCCGTCAACACTAAATCAAGAGGATGCCTCACTCATAATTCAAATCATGTATAATATATTCAGAGATCTTAACATTGGTGCACAGACAGGCAACACATGGTGGTCCTTTCCTGCTCAAATGGATGAGGACCACACAAACAGTCCAAAGGAATATGGAGATTATTTAGAGCCTCCATATTTTATGTTATGACACTGAGGCGCTCATTACATCCGATCATAACCGCTCTTCACTTGAAATGCCTCCACATATTCCCTCCACATATTTACCTTCAAAAGCTCATCTCTCCCTCTAACATCTGATTAATTCCAGTCTCTACTGAGTCCCTTTTATTAGATTAAAGATGAGATTCACGCTGCGACTCTCCGCGGGCCCGCAGCTGGCTTCAGTTAGCCAAAGAGCAAAAAGAAGAAAAAGAAATCCATACCACATTTGCAAATTCGCAGGATGTGATCAAACTGTCCCTCGAGGTGAGAAATGATGTAGAAGCTTGACTGAGATAACGTCACAGCTTGAAGGTCTAACTCCTGAACCCGAAAACATCTCACCCGCATTTAAAGCTAACAGGGATGTTTTACAGCTCAAACATCTTCCGAGACAGCTCGGCGGTTCATCTGGGTTTATTTTCTCTGAAAACCTCGAAAGAAAACTTGACCATACACCCCTTGGCAAGATACAGCTGATCAAAAACAGACTCAGGCTTAATATCTTATTTGTGGAGAATATGGAGGAGATAAAAAAAGATATATATTCTATGTGAAAACAGAAACTCAAATGTTCTGTTTTCTGTGGCAGCTTTGAAGATCACAGAAATGATGTGCTCCACGTCAATGTTCATCCATTTCATTTTTGTTGGTGAGACACTGACTGTGATCTTTGGAGTAGAGCTAGAGGTACTGACAACCACTTATTTCTTGAAGGAGTTCACATTCATAAAGCAAGATATTCAATAAAAACATGCCGGTTGGACATCTTTATTCCTGAAGGTTGGACATACTGTCTGTGAATCTATGAACATAGATGATATTCACAGTGAGATGGGATGGAGTTAGCAGCGTTCCAAAAAACTGTTTTTACAGTTTTTAATTTGACAATTTTTAAAAATGTTTTACTTATACTTAGTCAGAACCATGAATCCCCTTGTTTTCTCACTATTAGATATTATGCATAGGCCTTCTACTGTCATATCTTCTTCCTGTAACATTTTGCAAGATTCATTCAAGAGCATGTGCATTGTGTTTTTACCAAGGGGTGAATGCAATATTTTGTTGTGTGTAAATTATTGTTGTGATTGAAAAAGCTGGTGCTGTTTTGTTCATATGTTGTTTGTCTACTGTAACTGTGGAGGCTTTTATGCAAACAGTATTGAGTCCAAGACAAATTTCCCTACAGGGACAATAAAGTATATTGTATCATAAGACATCACATCATTACTGTACCTTTAATTTCTACCATAACGTGACTATACTTTTTTTTGTAGATTTCCATGCACCATGAAATGTAAAAAAAGGCAGTCACATGTATTATTAACTACATTAGCAGCTAAAATAAGCTTTAAAAGTGATTTTTTGGTGCTGATCATGTGAGGAAGCCTCAAGGGGAAACTCATTCTTCTACTTCACTAATTTATAAGTTATGTAAAACTGAGCAAATACATGAAATTGAGGTGAGTGTAAGAACTTCTATTGGTGTAATCGTCCTACTTAATGAATTATAATGGGATTTGATTCTTAGCAAAATACTATAATCTATTAACTCATAAGCATAGAAAAAAACTATGAGATATGCCACCCAGCTTGGTTTTTTAACATTCAGGTAACACTGTGAGACTTTCACTTATCAATAAAATACAACTTCTAAAGCAACAATCTAAATATAAACACACTACTATATACACAAATATATGGCGGCCACATATAATAAGCGCGGAATCACACATACACACACAAACACATGCACACACAATTACATTCAGACACCCACAAGATCCATTAAAACACAGACACACTCACACCATTGAAATCCAACGACCAGTTTTCCAGCACATTAAACGTTCATTTCAGCCACATTTAGCCTGAGAGCTGTGGAGTTTTATAGTGTGCTGGACAGGCTCCCTGGTGAGGGGAACAGGCTCTCGAGGGCACACAGACACACACACACACACACACACACACACACGCAAAAAACACACATTAACAGACCTCAGGACTTATTTTTCCCATTAGCCCCTTTACATAAATGTGCACACATTTACTTCAAATTAGAGCTTGTGTCAGCCTGAGGCTAATATGTACAACCAAGTAATGGGGGTAATGAAGGTCAGAGGGCAGGAGGGGAGAGTGTGGGTGTGTGTATGTGAAAAATGTATGAGGAGAGTTTTGAAGAGTGAATAAAGAAGCAGGAGAGAGAAGCGAGAAGGAGAAGAGTGAGAAGTTAAACAGATTGGAGCAGATGTGTGTGTGTACTCGAGTGTGTATTTCTGTGAGACGCGTGGGAGAGCGCGACTGGTTGTGTGTTGCTCCGTGCGTGATTGTGTGTTTTAAGTTGCACCGTATCTATATAAAACTTTCTGTGTGTGACTGTCAGAGCAGAGGGTTCCTCCGCTCTTCCCTCATTAAAGCTCAGCTCAGCCGGAACAGCAGAGTCAGCAAACCCTCCCTCCCCTCCCCTCCCCTCCCCTCCCCTCCCCTCCCTCCGGCCCGCTCCCTGAGGATACCACAGAAGAAGAACCCCCCCCAACCCCGTGTGCTTTTACAGCCCATGTGGTTGTGATTACTTCGGGGCTGCGATGTGCTCTGTAAAACATGTACAGGACTCCTAATACCAGGCAACCTGAAATTACTAGAAGGTATATGATCACTGGTAATTGTCAACACCATAATAAAAGCACAGTGGTTAATGCAAATCCTAACATACAAGTGTAGAAAATATACTTCCACATACTTTTCATAATGCACAGATCTCTGATATTAATGCTATTCTGGACAACTGCTTAACAGTTTTTGCAGATATTTATTGATATTTCTGACTGTTTGTCCACTAGGAAAAAAAGGCACTTTTGCCAAAAGGGATTTCACAAGTTTCATATCATCCAATTATTTCCAACTGTAAAATGTGGCTGAAATGATTTGCATTACATTGTTGTTTTGTTTCTTTTTGCATCCAATATACCAATTATTAATGTAGGAGATGACTTGTGTACTGTGTGTTCGATGCAGATGAGTGAATAGATGAAATGAAGAATTTTTAATTTAAAAAAATGGTTGCTTGGAGAAAACTGCTAAAAGACAACTGCTACAAGAGTGATGGCCTTCTCTAAAATTGAAAAAAAAACTTTAGATGCTATACTGCACATGTGCAACTGTCAGGGACTTGTCTTGTTTGCTTTTTGGGAGACAAAAAGCATAATGAACCACCAATGAGTATAACCTTTCTTCCATTTAACTGCCACACAAAGTTAAGCAGTAGTTTTCTGATGTGTAAAGATATAAAATGTATGTTAATTATAAAGGCTACGATGATGAAAACACATCATATTTATTGGACAACCCCTCTTTTACCATTATTGTACTTAAAAAAACACAACATTTAAATCAGACATACATCAAAAACTTCATATTTTACAATTGTGCAACTTGCATCTACAATGTAATCATTAAAATCCATTTAAAATAGCTGCATGAAAAGCTCTTCCTCCTGTCACATTACAACATACAAGAGCCTTTAGGATGGTGGTAGCATGAATGTTATGATTGGAAGGTTGCTGGTTTTAATTTCCGTAGCAAGCGGTATATTGCTAGTAAAATAAATTCTGAGCAAAAGCTGAAACAGAGGTGATGATCATATAAATCTGAGAAACAGATGGAGAAATCCATTAAGTTTAAGTTCATTTCCAAGTTCTTAATTGGTTTGGCTTGACACTAGAAATACTATAAAAATGCTAATCTTTGGAGTCTTTGGTGGCAACGTGAGCTGTGCCAAATTGAGTTTGTCTTCGAGTTTAGAAAACGGAAAAACACTTCTTTTTTTTAATGCTTCTGACTGTCATGTAACCTCTGCTGGATTCATATGAAATCATTTGCCAATTCTACAGTGTCCATGTTAAATGAAGAACGGCTTGAGTCAATCATGTTCATGCAAATATGAAAAAAAAAAAACATGAATGACAGGTAAACAAACCAAACATCAGTTTTAGTATGTGTTTGCCTTGTCTAATCAATGTAAGTGAACATGAGTAAACATCAGAGGGCACCGCTGTGACTGACAGTCGCTCCTTCTGGACTTCAGCTTTTTCTGTTGCATGTTTTGTTGAGTGAAGTGTCTCTGGGCTACGATACAGCCTCAAGTCAAACCTAATTGCTTGGGTTTGTTGACAAGCACGGCCTGACCCTGCCACGGGAGAACTGCCACCACCCATCATCACACACACACACACACACACATATACACACACACACACTCAGAAATAGGTGACATCCAATCAGCAGGATTGGTTTTCCCTCTGGAAAGCAGAGGAAGTCTACACAGAAATGAGGTGTTGATTGGGCTGTGAAACTGTGTCAATAAAAAGCCAGAAGGTTTAAACAATTCAGAATGAATATAACCTTTGCGTTCATGACTTACAACTTAACCTTTCACAGTGCATAATCAGCGCCGTAACAAGAATTTCCTTAATTGATTTGCTTATAATTTATAGATCTAATTTTAGATAAATGAACTAATCATTGGGGACATATTAACCATAATATCTAATGATCACATCTTCCCAGAGCTTAAAATTATACTGTCAAACATGTGCTGTGCAAAGTGTGTAATAGGGGTGTGACCAGCTGTTATTCTCATTATAGATTAACCTGCTGATTATTTTCTCTATAAAACAATGGAAAATCTAAAATATTTCAAATCATCACATTTCAGAAACTGCAACCAGCAAATGTTTTCATTTTTTGCTTAATAATCGTCAAAATATTTGCTGATAAATTTTCTGTGGATCAGCTAATAAATAAGTTAGAAGCTCAAGTGTGTATGTGTGCAAAACTCTCAATTTTCTGTTGTGGTCCCAGTAATAGTTGTTGTTGAGTGTACAACATGACAGGGTTACGCTATGTTTGAGACAAAAAACGCTTATAAATTCATATTTTCTACTCATGGGATGCTTGATTTGAGAGAAAATGTATTTTAATTCTAATTATATGTTAACTCTCTCTGTTCTTTTATCTCTTTCCATCTGTGAATGTCTCTTGTTTTTTTCTAAGATTCACTCTGCATTGACTGTTTTTGTCAGAGTGAGTTATTTGGGGTACTTTAACTGTGCGCTCTCCCTCATGCCCTGCGGCGCACTGAGAGCTATTTTCTCTACCACCCTGCCATGTTTGTCCCAGCTTCGGATGCTGCAGCACAACCCCAGGTGCACCGTCGGGTGAGCTGCCGACATCATCTCGAAGAGTGACATGACACCTGGGTCGCGGATCTCACGAGCCAGGTCAGCCCAGCAACGCCTCCCGACAGTCGCGCAATCGCGGCGTGGGAGTCCAGGTGTAGACCGAGGTAGGGCGTCTGCAGGGCGCTCTAAGCATGCAATAAATTTGGAATGAACTGCAGTGTAAACGCCCCCTTAGGACTTAACACAAACTATTTTTGAAGGAGTAACGGCCAGTGGAGAACCTCCAATACTCCGCTGGCCAACCAATGGTGTAACTTCATACAGTCTTGTCAGTGACAGACACACTGCATAGGCCTGGTTTTGGTGTTGAGGTCCAGCCCAAAAAAGTAACAATAATTGAAAAGTAAATTACAATGGAAAGTGTGAGTCAGTCCACTTTTCAGCAGTCACTCGCAGCCCATAAATCATCATCATAACTCTGGCAAGAACAATACCCTGGCAGCCGGGCCATAGAGAGGGAACCAGAGGTCTCTCAAAGGGGAATTAATCCTCATGGGTGTGTGTGTGTGTGTGGGGGGGGGGTTGAATTTAGCAAGACACAGTCACTGCTTGCACCACCATCAGCAATCGCCCAGTCCCATTTCATCAGAAATCCCTGAGCTTATGTGGTAAGGCCGTCCAAAAATTACAGTTGCCTTCGTTCTGACTACCCACTCCAAAATATAAATCTTTCCAAGCTGCTATATCCATCTATAAACCGTTTGATTTATTCCCTCGTCACATAAAATAACGTCAAGTCATTACTATTTCACACAGAATGATATTACATCAACAGGCCGCATTTTCCCCCGTCGATTCAAGCCCCACGCTGGGTACCGTCTGTGTTCTTTCTACATGATTTATTGCATTTAAACCTTTGTATATCAGTAAGATAAACACATAAAATGAAAGAGAGCAGGATTGATTATTTGAGCTGAGGGTAAATTTGCTTGTCATGCCGAGTGGAAATGAGAAGGCAAGCCACAAAATAGTACTAAATGACAAGATCTGCCTCAAATAACTGATGTTTTTGTTTTGTCTAAAAGTATAAATTCACATCATGATTCAATGTAAGACCGCAACTAACAATTATTTACATTACTGATTAGTCTGTCAGTCAGTCAATATCATCTCATTGCTGGTTTAGTCTGACCAGCAGTGCAAAAAACTATATGTTATATAATATAATGTTTGCTGTTACAAAAGACATTAAACAATTGACGCCAGCAACTTGGGTAGAGAAAATAATGTAATTATTAATCAATTAATGGCAGTTTTTATTTGAATGATCCAATGTCGATTTGGTAAACGTGTACATGTGCACTAAATGTAACTTGTTTTAAGGGGTTCAGTAAGGGCTGCATGGTGTGTAAAACTTGACAAAAATCAAGCTATTGCAACATTAACATAAAGGTTATCTTAAGTTAAAAAGTACCAAAGTTGTTATATGAGCTGCGTTGGGTCACGAGAGTCTCAATTATGTTGTGAATGGTAAGTCTGTACGGAAGCGCAGCATTTTAGGTGGCATGACTGGCATGACTCAGGATTGGCTAGCTGACTCTGGCTGTCTTGTAGTGAATCTAAAGACTCTAGAGACTTGAAAAGTTGACAAACAATTAGGACTAGGACTGTTAGTAATTAACGATTATTTTCATTATCAGTTAATCTGGTGATTTTCTCAATAAATCAATCACTTTTTAATCTATAAAATATCAGAAACTAGTGAAATATGTCGATCGTAGTTACCAAAAGCCCCAAAATGATACCCTTAAATGTCTTGTTTTGACCCAACTAAAAGACCACCCTCCAAATATATTCAGTTTACTATATATCACTACAGAAATCTGAAAATATTCGCATTTGAGAGGCTAGAATTTTTTTCCTCAATAAAACGGCTACAAACAATGAATGGATTATTGTAGTAGTTGGCGATTAATGTAAAACTAATTGATTAATTGACTACTTGTTTGCAGATCTACACACAATCTTATAAGACAAGTATGACAATGTTTACTTACAGTGTCTATGCAACAGTATCACAAAGACTAATTCCTAGACTTGTATCATATAATCGAAACAAACATAGCCATGATTCTGGAAACCCAAATCATGCAAACCTGGTTTACATTGAACCAGGTCGACACCAGAGAATGAGAGGGCAAAAAAACAAAGCTGTCAGCAAAAGAAGGGAAGTACCCCTCCTTCACTTTCGCCTACACAGCTGTGCAATCCAAAACACGCTGTCCCAACTCTCCTCTTAGGTCAAGAAAGTGCAGCCTAGAACATTTTCCTCGGTTAAACGCTTCAGGAATTGTGGGCAAAGTGCGAGGTTGCAACAGTCCTTTTTTCCCCAAAATCGGCAGCCGTCAAAACTCTCGGCATCAGTCCGCCGCAGCCAAAAGCCACAGAGTGCAGACAGGCAGTGACCAATGTTAAACCTTGGGTCAGCAAGCCACATTGTTTATGTGAAGAGTTTTGTTTCAAAATGGGATGTCTGGGTGTGGAGGGAAAAATAGACCCTTAAAACTTTAGATGACAACATGATAATACTTTTAGAAACTGGATTTTTTTTAAGACTTGAGGTCAACTTTATGTTGTATTATTTGAAATGGATACATGAACCCTATATACTTTCTGTTTGAGAGGTGAAGTGTAGTCATTACATTTATTAGTCTTGTTTTGATCTGAAGATTTGCACCTTTAGTTGAGCCGCTGGAGGAATGTGACTCTTGACGGGTTCATTAGGTAAAGAAGGAAATCGGCTGTATATAAAATCTTTCTTTGGAAAGTCAAATAAGACGGAAAAAAGTTTGAAATATGTGACAAGAGTTATAGTTACATGGTTTCCGCCCGACGAGTAACCAATACACGAGGGCGGCGAAAGCTATTCATCATGACCGTGGAGGGAGAGGTGTTTTCTCCTCTTCCATACGTCCAGTTTGATTTGTTACCTGAGAGGTTACATGTAGACGCTTTTTATCACTACTTTTCCACATGTGGTGGTTACTGGACAGATGTACATGCAAGGTTATATAATAACACACTGGGGGGAAAAAAATAACAACGACTCCATCTCACCTACTTTGTCACTGATGGTCATTTTGTAATAAGCTCACAAATTTAAGGTCAAGAAAAGGCAGCGCTACATACTGTAATGCATTTGAAATTCCCTGTTGATTGGAGAAACACATCGCTAGAATTAAAGACCACCCTTGGTAACATTAAACAAATGTGTAATCTTGTGAAATAAAACATGAACCTTCATATTTTTAATGAGTAAGGTGACTGTTTGGTAACTAAACTGATCCCAAGACGAGAAGCATAAGGATTTGTCTGTCAGGTCAGCAGATGACAGCAACTGACCAATTAAATTTATGTTGTTTTTTTTCATGGTGATTAATCAAATCACACACTGAATACATTTTATTTCAATTGGAAGCTGCTCAACCAGTCACGATCAGCTCAGGTTCTTGAGGGAAACCCTGCATGGCCACTTTAGAGCTTCTAAGTTTGACAGCGTACTTGTTTTGGCAGCAGAGGAGTTAACAAGGGCGTCCACATACTTTGTGTACTTTTGGTCTGGCGCTCTTTTTCATGGTTTGGACTCAACTCTTTAGCGCAAGTAACAAAAATCTTAGTACTACATCATAAAGTGAAGCAGACATTTTTGACACAATGGTGTTCTTACAACTTTGCATCAACAGTTTGGTGAAGGCCGTTTCCTGTTTAAACATGACAGTGTTCTCATGCATAAGTACAGCTCCATAAAGAAATGTTTTCCCAGTTTGGGGTGGAAGAACTTGAAGGGCCTCCTCAGAGAACCTGACCTCAACCTCATCCAACACCTTGAGATGAACTGGAACGCCGACTGCAGAATGGGAGCCAATCACCGCAGCCACGCTCACACGTTTTGAGGAAAGAGTGGAGGCCAATATAGCAACATATTACTATTCAGCAATCAATTATCTCATGTGCTGCCAATCATTTTGGCAAGTGTGCTTTTTTAGGCTGTTGTCTGTTGGGGGTGGGGGTTGAAGTCAGAGGACAGAAATAAGATCTATAAGCTGATAAAAAAAAGGCAGGATCCATCATTGGTTTGCCTCCTGACTCACTATAGGTGGTCACAAGGAGAAGAATAGACAGGAACCTCAGAAGCATCCTGCATAATGAGGACCACCCATTGTACATTGTTGTTAGTGAGCTGAGAGCTCCTTTAGTGATGGACTTTTAATGCCATGGTGCTCTTCAGAAATATTTAGAAGGTCCTTTATACCTGGTGCAGTGAGGTTTTTGAACAAACACTGTTGTTGACTGATTTGATGTTGATGTGGTGCCTTTCATTTATCTTGCACTGCCTGAGTCTTGTATATTTCCTTCAAGTATGTTGTCTGTCTTTGTGTAAGGGACACATTCAGTTTCCCCTCTAGGGATTAATAAGTACCTCTTATTGTATCTTATGTCCTATAAATCACATGTAGGTGTAATGTGCAGGTGAACCCACACTTTGTTTTAGTGTCCATATACATTTGGCCAGTGTATGTGACCTTTTATATGCATAGTAACTA